>NW_028318835.1:1560000-1710243 GCF_062004578.1 Staurois parvus
AGGTCAGATATTGGCTTCTTTGCTCTGGACAGAAAATCTTCATTGAAATCTCCACAGAGTATTATAGGTTGGCAATCCATTCTTTCCAAAGATTCCAAGAGGCCCAGCAGGTTATTAAGGAATTGGCCAATACTGTAATCCCGTGGCCTGTAAACATCGGCGATCAAAGCTTGTACAGAGGACTCCAGTTTGACAACCAAGAACTCCAAGTCAGTCACATTGTGATGATACTGCTTTTCAAAGGCCTTGAAATGGTTTCTGACATACAAGGCGACACCTGCTCCACTTTTACTTGCAATGTCAGGAACGTTCATGGATGAGAGGTGTCTGTTGCGTTTTGAACAGGTTGTAGTCCTCCAGCTGGAGACTTTTAGCAACAGAAGAGCCTGAGAGATGAGTTTCAGTGAAACATAAAACATCTCCAAGTATCAACTCGTGGTGAGATTTGATATCTTCAATGTGAGCTGGTAATCCTTCCGTGTTGTGATGGATAATTGTTAATGTTTGCTGTTTGTCTGTTGTCTGTAGAAACTTTAAGAGGGGCATAACACTTCCCAGTGATGCATTCTTCATTGAGTCCAAGGAGGCTGTGATTTCAGGATCAGCAAAGATCTTCTCATCAAAGTCAGTTATGTGCAGTCCTTGCAGTGTAGACGGTCTACTCAGAGCAACATAGGCCATTGCCAGTTGGAAGACCTGTTTCAATGAGACCACTGCCGACTGTATCTACATCCCCTGACACTTATGAATCGTACATGCAAAAGCCAACTTCAGGGGGAACTGCCTGCGAACAACTCCTTTCTGTCTCAGGTTTTCCTCTACCCTTTCTAAGTACACCAAGTTTTCAGCATCACCAGACGACTTGTTACGGTATCTCTGTCCTGCATTTGGATTGTCCAGCACAAGCCCAAGCTTGTTTACCGTAGTAGCACCATTCTCAGTCTGGATGATTATTCTTGCAATCTTGCCAAATGTCCCATTAACAAGCCCGTCTTCAACATCAATGTTTCTTGTGATCATGATACGGGCACCTTCAGCTGCTTGCAGTGTGTCAATCAGATTGTCTTTGTGTCCTTTGAAAGGTTGGTGTTGCCTCTGCATCACTCCAGTTTTAGGGTCTTTTTTTGTAATCGTCAGCATCTATGTTGGTGATGTTTGAATGGAGAACACACAGTTGCGGCATTATGTTTGTGAACCTCTTTGTTGGTGGCAAAGATGTGCAGCACGTCATTAGGGCAGTGGGTTGGATCTGTCAAAGCCTGAGCAAGCAGAGCTTTTTCATCATTGCTTAAGGTGCCAGTCTTCTGCTTCACTCTGATTCTATTCAAAAGCTCAGCAAATGAAATGTCATCCTTCTGTCGCATGATCTCTGTCAGTGTGATCATCTGAAAGTAGTCTTTCCAGACGTCATTGGTATTTTCCTCAAACACGCAGAGTGGCTTACTTTTTCCCAGCGGGGGGACCTGGTAAAAGTCTCCTACTGCTAGTACTGACATACCACCAAAAGGTTTCTTACTGCCTTTGATTTCCTGTTATCTCCAGTTGATGTAGGCAAACAGGGGCTTTGAAATCATTGACACCTCGTCAATAACAATGATCTCTGCATTTGACAGCTGTGCCCTCACTTCATCTATGAGATTTCCAAGTCCTTGGTAGGGTGGCTTCAAGCTTTTTGGCAACTTCAGCAGAGAATGCAAAGTGTTGCCTGAAATGTTGAAAGCTGCTGTTCCTGTAAATGCAGTTAGTAAAACACTGGGCGTGGATATGTCTTCTTCCTCACGTAGTCTGGTAAGTTTACTGAGTATCTTTGTCGCCTCAGCATAGATGCACTTGAACAGGTGTGATTTGCCTGTCCCTGCGCCACCAGTGACAAAGTAATAGAATGGGTCAGGATTTAGGCCACGCACATGATTAGTGCACCAGTCACAAACTGAGTAGAATGTCTGAGCTTGTGTCCGGTTAAGGTTTCTGTACATTTTCCAAAGGAAATCAGGGCACATTTGTGGGGCCTTCACAGTAAGCGCAATTCCACCTGTTTGTTTGTGACATGTATACTCCGGAACATCATCTTGTTCATTCTCTTGAAGTGGATCCCTTTCTTTGCGTTCTTCTATATATTCCAACCTATCCAACTCCGCTTCTGGGGCAAAGGTGTTCAAGCATCTTCAACAGGGCCGTTTTTTACAAAGTCATCCATGACTTGTTCCACAATTTTGTTGTGGTGTTCGAACTTCTTTTGGTTGCTGGTAGCAATTGCAGACACTGCTCGGATTGCTTCTTCTGGTAAGCTCACACAGGCGCCTTTGTAAAAATCCTGGTGTGTTGGGAACCTTATAGTTTTCAGTGATGACTCTGAACGGTGGGGGAGGTAGAGTTTAAGCAGTCTGCCGTAGTAGTTCTCGGGGTCCTTCTCTGAGAAGCGCACGTACTTGATGATTGCAGGATTCCCTCTTGTGCGTTTTTTAATCATTCCCATTTCATTCAATAGGCTGACACGCTTGCCATCTTCCTTTTGCTTGCCATAGACAACCCTGTAATGGGATGCAAAGTCTGCCAGACACATCGACTCAAACTCTGGTGTTTCGGGTCTGGCTCTGTATTTGTCAACAAAACTTGTCATCCACACATTAAGAGAATCGGCTGGTTTGTTCTGCAACGCACTGAGCGGGAGAATCATTTTCAGTGCGTTGTCACCAGTTGGCAGAAAAACAACCTCACGTGAGCAAGACTTCATTTTCAGGCTGCACGTACGGGCCACAGACTCCTGGGCGCTGACCTCTCTGTGTTTTGAATAAGCCTGAAGATCTTCTTTCATTTCTTCTCGTTCTGTCTCTGTTTCTGGGCTAATTTCTTTGACTATTGTTTTGAGATAGTCACTCGGCTCACGTTCTGGCTTGGATATGTAGGACAACATGTACATGATGCAACCATACTCATCAAGAATGTACTGGATGTCCATGTTGGCGTTCCAGGCCGTCAGCAAATGTGGATTGTAGTTGTTCACCCAGCAGTCCTTGACATCACGCTTCATTAGAATCATGCTTGAGGAGGTCAATGCCTCAATGTACGAGCTGTACTGATTCAAAGTCATATCACACTGTGCCAGTAGCTGTGACATGTCTTCAAGCTGCAGTTTGGGGTTATTAAGCAAATCCCAGACTGGTTTGTTTGTTTTTGGCTGCTTGTGGTTTCATTGCACGATCTCCTTGTTCTTCTGGCATTGGATAAGTTATCCTCGTTTTTCTAACAGGTGGCTTTGGAAATCCAAATCTGCATATTCTGTTACCTTTCTTGCACGATTTTGAATGAGATCTGTGCATTTGAAGTTCTGTTACAAATCTGTGAAGTAAGGCCTGTTTGGCTTCATCAGGCAGCTGGCATGAGATGTTATGATCCATAAAGGCACACATCTTGTCATCACTAAGATATCTATGGCTGCCAATTATAAATCCCTCAAAAAAGAGGAACTAGTATAAATAGAAAAAATATATATAATGGCGCTTATGGAAAGAGGAAGAAATATATCGATAAATCACTTATTATAATATACCAGCTGCAAAAAATCACCATAAATAAAGTGTAGCAAATACCACAAAAAAGTAATTTGCGCTAGTAAATATATAAAAATATTTCCATGAATCAAATATATAAATAATGCATAAATAAGATGTTCAAAAACAAAAAGTCCACACTTTGAAATATGTGACACAAAAAAACATGCACAAAAAATAAATGAGACAATACCACCACCAAAAAATGAATAAACTCACCAGAGCTTATAAAACTAAACCATGTATTGCTCTGGGAACAGTAGTATTAATAAATAAGTCATTCATAGATGTATCTTCAAGGAATAATATTCTGCAGAGCCCAGATCCACATAGACCAATTTCAGATGGAGCAAAATGCTTTCAAATCAAATATCAAGGAAATCCACTTCTCAAGAAAGCCACCTTTAAACGTATCCAAGGAGGGAAATGCCAGACACTCGGAAGAAACAGAAGAACTTTATGGTGCAGTATTAAAAACAACTTCTTTTATTAGGTACTCATTGCACTTAACTCAAAAGGTGTCCCAGCCGACACCAGCGTCAACAGCAATCACAGCAAACAAACCCAGCTACTCAGCACATGCGCAGTAGCTCGTGGGAAAACGTAATGACGTCACATCGATCAAGCTCCGCCCTACGCGTTTCGTCATCGACGTCCTCACGGAGTGGATAGATGTGAGACGTCGCAACCTCATTAAATATGCACTGCACAGGGAACGATTAGCTGGCATCAATGGGAAATCAAGCAGACAAGCCGCTACAATGATGACAGATGTCCGCAAATGATACACAAATGTTACACAAGTATATATAATCTATTAAACATCAAAGAAGGAAAAGGGAAAAAAAAAAAAAAATATATATATATATATATATATATATATATATATATATATATATATATATATATATATATATATATATATGGAAAATTTATAATTAAATGTCCAAATAAATATAAATAAATATACAATTAAAGGGCCAACCACCCTCTAAAACCAATCTCAAAATCCCATCAAAATAATTTAAAGGGCCAGTATACATTAAATTAAAGGGGAACTCTAATAATAAAACAAAAACATACAAAAATATGAAATTAAGATTAAAATTAAATCATAAAAATGTCACAATTTAACAATCGAATATACAAATTTAAAAATTTGTGAGAAAACAATTTAAATCAATATCAACATTTAACCCATAAGGCTGCAAAGAATTTAACTCATAAATCCAAAACGTCTCTTTTTTGGATATTTCATTAACCAAATCCGAGCCCCTCCAATGGGGTTTCACCATCTCAATTCCATAAAAGGTAAGTAGGCTTGGATCACCATTATGTACTAATTTAAAGTGTTTTGATACACTATGTTTATCGAATCCTTTTTTTATATTTCTTATATGTTCGCCTATTCTTGTTTTTAAACATCTTCCAGTTCTACCAATATATCTAAAATGACACGGACACTCCAAAGCATAAATCACATGTGTTGAATTACATGTAATCAAATAATTAATATTATATTCTTTCTTAGAAAATGAAGAACAAAATGACTTCCTTTTTTTATTATTAATATCCTTTACAGTCTTACATACTTTACAACCTCATTAAATATGCATTGCACAGGGAACGATCAGCTGGCATCAATGGGAAATCAAGCAGACAAGCCGCTACAATGATGACAGATGTCCGCAAATGATATACAAATGTTACACAAGTATATATAATCTATTAAACATCAAAGAAGGAAAAGAAAAAAAAAAAAAAAAAAAATATATATATATATACAGTCATGGCCGAAATTGTTGGCACCCTTGATATTTCTCCAGGAAATCATGTATTTCTCACGAAACGTATTGCATTAACACATGTTTTGCTATACACATGTTTATTCCCTTTGTGTGTATTGGGACAAAACAAAAAAAGGGAGGAAAGAAAGCAAATTCGACATAATGTCACACAAACCTCCAAAAATGGGCTGGACAAAAGTATTGGCACCCTTTCACAACTGCGGATAAATAAGAATGTTACAAGCATGTGATGCTCCTGTAAACTCACCTGGGGCAAGTAACAGGTGTGGGCAATATAGAAATCACACCTGAAAGCAGATAAAAAGGAGAGACGTTCACTTAACCTTTGCATTGTGTGTCTGTCTGTGCCACACTAAGCATGGACAACAGAAAGAGGAGACGAGAACTGTCTGAGGACCTGAGAACCAAAATTGTGGCAAAATATCAACAATCTCAAGGTTACAAGTCCATCTCCAGAGAACTAGATTTGCCTTTGTCCACAGTGCGCAACATTATCAAGAAGTTTGCAACCCATGGCACTGTAGCTAATCTCCCTGGTCGTGGACGGATGAGGAAAATTGATGAAAGATTGCAACGCAGAATAGTCCGGATGGTGGATAAGCAGCCCCAAACATGTTCCAAAGACATTCAAGCTGTCCTGCAGGCTCAGGGAGCATCAGTGTCAGCGCGAACTATCCGTCGACATTTAAATGAAATGAAACGCTATGGCAGGAGACCCAGGAGGACCCCACTGCTGACACAGAGACATAAAAAAGCAAGACTACAGTTTGCCAAAATGTACTTGAGTAAGCCAAAAGCCTTCTGGGAAAACGTCTTGTGGACAGATGAGACCAAGATAGAGCTTTTCGGTAAAGCACATCATTCTACTGTTTACCGAAAACGGAATGAGGCCTACAAAGAACAAAACACAGTACCTACGGTAAAATATGGTGGAGGTTCAATGATGTTTTGGGGTTGTTTTGCTGCCTCTGGCACTGGGTGCCTTGACTGTGTGCAAGGCATCATGAAATCTGAGGATTACCAAAGGATTTTGGGTCGCACTGTAGGGCCCAGTGTCAGAAAGCTGGGTTTGCGTCCAAGATCCTGGGTCTTCCAGCAGGACAATGACCCCAAACATACGTCAAAAAGCACTCAGAAATGGATGGCAAAGAAGCGCTGGAGAGTTCTGAAGTGGCCAGCAATGAGCCCAGATCTAAATCCCATTGAACACCTGTGGAGAGATCTTAAAATTGCTGTTGGGAAAAGGTGTCCTTCCAATAAGAGAGACCTGGAGCTGTTTGCAAAGGAAGAGTGGTCCAAAATTCCGGGTGAGAGGTGTCAGAAGCTTATTGATGGTTATAGGAAGCGACTGATTTCAGTTATGTTTTCCAAAGGGTGTGCAACCAAATATTAAGTTAAGGGTGCCAATACTTTTGTCCAGCCCATTTTTGGGGTTTTGTGTGACATTATGTCATATTTGCTTTTCTGCCTCTGTTTTATATTTGTTCCAATACATACAAAGGGAATAAACATGTGTATAGCAAAACATGTGTTAATGCAATACCTTTTTTGTGTGAAATACTTGATTTTCAGGAAAAATATCAAGGGTGCCAACAATTTCGGCCATGACTGTATATATATATATATATATATATATATATATATATATATATATATATATATATATGGAAAATTTTTATAATTAAATGTCCAAATAAATATAAATAAATATACAATTAAAGGGCCAACCACCCTCTAAAACCAATGATGTTTAATAGATTATATATACTTGTGTAACATTTGTGTATCATTTGCGGACATCTGTCATCATTGTAGCGGCTTGTCTGCTTGATTTCCCATTGATGCCAGCTAATCGTTCCCTGTGCAGTGCACATTTAATGAGGTTGCGACGTCTCACATCTATCCACTCCGTGAGGACGTCTATGACGAAACGCGTAGGGCGGAACTTGATCGATGTGACGTCATTACGTTTTCCCACGAGCTACTGCGCATGTGCTGAGTAGCTGGGTTTGTTTGCTGTGATTGCTGTTGACGCTGGTGTCGGCTGGGACACCTTTTGAGTTAAGTGCAATGAGTACCTAATAAAAGAAGTTGTTTTTAATAATACTGCACCATGAAGTTCTTCTGTTTCTTCCGAGTGTCTGGCATTTCCCTCCTTGGATACGTTTAAAGGTGGCTTTCTTGAGAAGTGGATTTCCTTGATGATATTTGATTTGAAAGCATTTTGCTCCATCTGAAATTGGTCTATGTGGATCTGGGCTCTGCAGAATATTATTCCTTGAAGATACATCTATGAATGACTTATTTATTAATACTACTGTTCCCAGAGCAATACATGGTTTAGTTTTATAAGCTCTGGTGAGTTTATTCATTTTTTGGTGGTGGTATTGTCTCATTTATTTATTTTTTGTGCATGTTTTTTTGTGTCACATATTTCAAAGTGTGGACTTTTTGTTTTTGAACATCTCTTATTTATGCATTATTTATATATTTGATTCATGGAAATATTTTTATATATTTACTAGCGCAAATTACTTTTTTGTGGTATCTTGTCATCACTGTCTTGTCCAAATATAGGAGCTCCTGCTACCCAACAGAGAAAATGTATATGAGGGCTCCCTCTCGCCTGAAATTCAACCCGGTAAAAGTAGTCGATAACTTTACCGATTGGCTGTGCAGGACCCAACAGCAGCTCTCGCATCAGAGCATCATCCCGTTTGTCAAACATGCGCATGGTGGTCACTGGGTTGCCTCGAAGAATGTCACACTTTTCAGCCCAGTCTAGCTCTGCAAAATCCACCTTTTGACCTTGTTGTGCCTTTATTGCCGTTATTACCTCTGACCATCTGAATTCTGCAGCAGAGAAGGTAAGAAAAAAAGTTGGCTTACCCAATTGTCTGACCATGGCTAGCAAATTCTTCAGATTTTTATCCCAGTAAGCTGGACTCCCTTCTCAGTGGTTGCATGAACCTTGTGGAATCTCGGTTTCGCACCAACCTCTCAACCTCACGCTTGTCCTGTAGCAACTTGTTGGATATTTTCCATCCATCTCTGGTATTTGGTTTTCCTTTTCTTAACTGGATGGACATGCTGCTTTTGGCCATGTGTGTCTCTGTGACAAACTGCGCAAAGAAGAGGTAGTTTGTGTCTCTTGCAAAACGAGTATCAACACAAAAGCCTTGCATTGAAATACATGCTCGGGGACAGTTTGACTTGTCTTGCCTGGTCCGATGTATTCTGTCCAGTAGGGAACTGAACAGGGAAAGCCATTGCCTCAAGCCTAGGAACTTTAAAGAAGCTGACAGGTGTGTTTCCTTGTGCAGGTGCAATGCTGAATATTCCATCACCATGTGTCAGTGCTTCCTCTCCAAGGTCAGATGGCTGCAAACAACTGTCTAGGCCAATTCCAGGTCTTCGTGCATCCTTCTCATCCTCTGCATTGGGAGGTTGTTGGTCATGGCCTTCCTGTTGCTCAGAAGCAGCTGGTAAACCTGCAGACTGTACCACTGATGGATCACAATTTTCGATGCGTTCAAGTATCTCCATCGTTTCAGTTTCATCACAACTGTTGAGTTCCATCCCATCATCATTATCAGCATCATCATCATCAGCGATTGGCTCATCCACTCTGATTGAAATGTCGGGGTGTGTGTCAATGAGTTTCGACAGACCTACTCCTACTACATTTCACATGTTGACATTGTGAAACAGCTGGTGGCCTTTGTAAGTCAGACGTCTTTTCAGCTTCACTCTGTAACTGGGATATGCTGTGCGATCTTGGTAGAATATTGACCGTGGTTTCCACCTCGGATGGCACACACACTACAGCACCGTGTATAGCTATAAAGGCCTGTCGACCTTTGGGAAGTGGGATGATCTTGGCAAATGGCAGTATTTTGGCCAAAAGTTGTCGTTCCAGCACATTCAAATCTCAGAGCTCTGGGGGAATGGGCGCCAGCTCCATGTTAGCCACAGCGATGGATGATTTGTGTCCTGCTTTTAAATGTAAATCACAGTTGTGACAAATCCATTCTTTGGTCCTTTCATCTGGTATGGTGCATTGTTCACGGCCTTGACAGTGATTGTTGCACACATGGACATATTTCCCTGTCAAACAGGCAGCAACAATGTGTAGATTCTTCTTGTAATTGCTGTGAATGCAATGTTTCACTTGGTTAGGGAAAAGGGTACGATGACACATCGTGCACACAAAAGTTGGCCCAGCTTTAATGCATTCATGGAAAGTGGATATAGCTGTCTGCATTAGGCTGTTGTCCACTGGTTGACTGCATTCCCGCATGACACGAGTCCATCGTCTGTATTTCATTCTTATTTTGAAGGCACATTGCATCTTATGCGAAAATCTGCTTGAGTGCGACGCTTCATTTTCATGTAACTTATGCACTGTTGCAAGTGATGTTTTTTGAAAGCAGGATCATTATATTTTCTGGTGATGTATTGCTTCTTCTTCAAGTTAAAATTGGCATCTGTCGCATATTTGCTGGTTGTGTGTTGCTTCTGCTTTAACTTGAAACATGCATCTGTTGCATATTTTCTGGTGATGTAATGCTTCTGCTTCAACTTGAAATCGGCATTTGTCGCATATTTTCTGGTGATGTAATGCTTCTGCTTCAACGTAAAATCAGCATCTGCTCTGTATCGGCTGGTGATGTATGTCCTCTTCTTACTGCTGACAGACATCTTTGTAGCCTTGAAACCACGCCTTCTTTCATTTCTGTGTTTTTGTCTTCAGTATTTGTCGTCGCTGTACATTGAATTTGGAAAATGCCTTACTGTCCTTCCATATGCCCTGTGAGGATTTTGCATCAAGTGACCATGGAGAGTGCTTGCTTGCTGGCTGGGAATCCAGTGTGTGTTGCATCTTTGGTCATCTGTGTAACTTTGTTCTCCACATGCTTTCCATTATGTGGTTTGTCAGATTGCACCGGTGGGGACAGCAAACCATCTGACAGACGTCTTGCACGATGAAATGAGACTGGCATGAAGTCATACTGCAGTCCATCAATAGGGCCTCTGGTGTCTGTAAGGAGCAATTCATACAGCTTATAAATCCTTGCCCCCATATCACTCAAATGTGTAAAAGTGATCATAACAGCTTTTCCAGTGGCAGGAAGTCCATCCTTATTTCGACTGAGAATCAAACAGTCCATATCTCCCAGACTTCTCTGAACAATGCAATGCAATATGGCACTACTATAAAAAGTGCATGTGTAACATCTGCATTGAGGCACTGAAGTCTTGTTGAGAGGTCAACAAACCAACCTTGGTTGTCACCCTCTACCGTGGCTCTCACACATCCCAATAACACTGGAGATTTAACAACGTTATACTCATATTTGTCAGTGTTGACTCTGAGGGGCACTTCTTCCATTGTCAAGTGTTGGTGCTGATAGACATTTCTTCTTTTTAGCTCTTTATTGTTGTGCCATACAAGCTGTTGCCCTTCTTCAGTATTTGATCAAGATCATCCTTCCTCACATCATCAAGCTCACTGTGGTATGCCAAAAATGTCAGAGCCATGCATGTACACTGTTTGTTCCTTAACTTTCCATAGCCATGATGACCCTGATGAAATGATGCCTGCACAGATATCTCACTTGGTACACATGGTTCTTGCATGCCATGGTTTTCAGAAGTGCCCATCACACTCACTGTGCTCTTGAACTTGACACTGAGTTCAACATGGGAATGACACCACAGGTTCACTATGTACCTCCTGTGCACATTCACTGTCACAAACCTCCATTTCCACTATGCTGCTGTGGGGCTTCGGATCCCGAAAGCGTGGGTCTGAGAGGTCCAGTTTAGTCCAGCGTATCTTTGCAGCTTTAGATCTCTTTCCTTTAGATGGCATGATGATATTCACACAGCTCTAATTTCTTTTCATAAATGTAGCTAGTTGAAACACCTCAAATACTCTCTACTGTAGAAAACTTATTTCCAAAGCTTTAACCAAAAGCCGGCCAAACTGTCACAAATTCAAAATTAGATTTCAAATAGGGCAGAGAAGAGTGGTTAAAAACAAACTGCTCCAAATTGCTCACTCCACTGGCATCTTCAAATGGTCATAGTTTTAACTATAAATCCTACAGCGAAGAGCTTTATATTGTGAGAATCACAAGAACCAGACCTACATTTTTGATGCATAGTAAGTCTCTGAAATATTAAAAATGAAGGCACTGTCCCAGTTTAGAAATTGCCCTTCAAATTTGAGGTGGCTAGAGTGCAGTTTAAATGAATGTCAATGGGCGGCGTGAGTTGCAAACAAATGGTCATATTGTGAAAACTATCAGGACTATGGCTTAGCCGTGGACATTTTTAGTGGCAGCAGGGATAGCTGAACGTTTTGATAGAATATTTGTGTAGGTGGGCTTGAAAATGAGGGAGTGGTGGCAGTGTAGAAATCATGTCCTGATTTTTCAGCTCACACTCTAGCTTTTGTCAGCTCCCACTCTAGTTTTGAACATTCCGCCATTCATTCCTATGGGACCAATTTCACCACAAAAACGCTGATATTTCGTGAACCATTTGGCGAATCGTTTCACAAAGTAATAGCACACCAATCGGGAACAATCCGCACGTTTCGGTATATTATTCTCTATGTAGTGTAAAAACAGGGGGAGGAGTTAGGTTGGTAAATTTGGCTATAATAATAAGGATATATATGTGAGATAACAGTAAGTGGTCTTGCCATGCAAGAACACTTAATAAGATACACAGTGACGGAATATGTTGTATAACAGTGGCTCATGTATTGGAATAGTTGTGACATGTCTAAGATGAGGGATGCATTATTATTTTTATTATTATACAGGATTTATATAGCGCCAACAGTTTGCTCAGCGCTTTACAATATAACGGGAGACAATACAGCAACAATACAGTTCAATACAAGAGGGAAAGGAGAGCCCTTGTCCTTGGAGCTTACAATCCAGGAGGGAGGGGCTAGTGGTACAAAAGGTAGTAACTGTGGGGGATGGACTGGTTCGAAGACTAGAAGATTCCATTATTAGCTGAGGGCAGGATAGGCTTCCCTGAAGAGAGGTTTTCAGAGATCGCCTAAAAAATGCATGCATCATGGGGATCATACAGTTCAGCTGTTACATAGCTTGGAAGGTGTTGTTATATAATGGTAACTATTTCTAAATCTTCATTCTGACCCCCAGGTGATAAAGTATCAAGTGTATAAATCCAAAATGTTTCATGTGGACAAAGCTTGTGGAAACTTTCTGCTGTAGATAGATGTTTGGGCATAGATTCTATAACCCAAACTCGTAAACCATTGGTTGTTTTGTGATGTGTCTCTTAAGAAATGTCTGGGGACACTATGTTCATCTTTGCCCCCCTCTATAAGGCAACAGTGTTCATAAAAACGTTTATGGAGCGTACAGGTAGTACGTCCTACATAAAGTAGGTTGCTAGGGCATGTTTGGTAATAAACCACAAAATATGATGAACAATTTTGGAAATCTTTGATCATGTTTGATTTTCCTTTGCCAGAAAATTGCTTTTGGCCGTGTTGTACGTAGTCACATGTTTTGTACCAAGCCTTATGGCATTGGTACATGCTTTGCAAAAGGGTCAGAAATAGAAAAAGTGTAGGGCTAGGGGCCTTAGTTTTTAATTTGCTAGGTGCCACCTTGTTTTTGAGATTTGGTACCATCCTGAAGGTGATGGTTGGTTGGTCAGGAAGGAAAGTTTTTAAGTGAGGATCCTCGAGTAGGATGTTCCAATGCTTTTTTAGTATATATATGTTTCCTCTGGTGATGTTGCTGGTTAAAATTTGTGGTAAATATGGGGATGATGTTTTGTGTATTATGGTCTGTAATTCTGTTGGTAGGTTTATCTATCTAGAAGGTAAAAGCCTGATCTAGTAATTATTCTGGGTAACCCTTGTCCAAAAACGTATGTTTCAGATGCAGACTCTGTTGTATATAATCGTAATCCTTGGTGCAATTTTGTCATAGGTGACAAAATTGCCCTTTGGGAATGTTATTGATCCAGCTAGGGTAATGACAGCTACGGTAGTGTAGAATGGAGTTCCCAGCCGTGGGTTTATTATAGTTCTTGGCTATAATTTTATGATTCACATGGTCCAAGTCCAGGAAGGCTAGGTGATCGGGGTCCTTGACGGATGTAAAGGAGAGACCAAATGGATTTTTATTGCAATATTGAATGAACTGATCCACCAGGTCAGAGGGGGTCATCCCATATGACTATGGATATCGTCAATATGGTGGCCAAATAATACAATATATTTAGCAATGGGATTATTTTGCCATATATAATGGTGTTTCCAATATCCCATAGCCAGGTTGGCATATGAGGGTGCAAAATTGGCTCCCATGGCAGTCCCCTGTATTTGTAAATAGAATTGCCCATGGAAATCAAAATAGTTGTGTATTTTTTCTATGTTTTCTCTGAAATGTCAGACTTGTAAAAGATTAAAGACTGGGCCCTCGGGGAAGGGGGGGTATAATTAGTGAATGTATGCTAAATTTTAAGCATTTCTTTCTGGAAGTGTTGCAATTTTGGGCAGGACAAACACTGTGTAATAAGGTCTCCCACTCGTCCTGACATCTCTAGCAGTGATCTGACACAGTGGGTAAATATTTATGGATCACTGTTGGTGTGCAGTACCACCTCATGGGCATTTTTAAATTGTAGATGGACAACTTCAATGCAAAATTAATCCTATGCCTGTGTTGGGCTGGAGTGAAAGTTCTGTGCCAAGTTGTTTCTCATTTCCAAAGAAAGGTGGGTGTATAATCTTTTGGTGGAATTACCAACTGAGAATACATCTGGGACAGGGTATGAGGAAGGGGGCTTTTCTAGGCACAAAATTGTTCAAAGTCAGTTATCAATCACCAGAAGCTCAATCAATCAATAAAGCTCCTAAATTACACCCCTATCACAAATCACTACTCTCTCCCTAGAGAGTGTATAATCTACTAAAATTCTTTTTGTGATACACCTCTAAATTACCCAAAAATATCTCCAAATATTATATAATAAAACCACACCTCATCATTCCAAATACATAAAATAGATATATATAACTAAAATAAAAACCCTAAAAAAAACGCAATAAAATAAAACACCAAGGCCCTGATTCACTAAGATGTGAGTGTAATAGCAGAGACTGACCATTCAGGCAGACTCCGGTCAATCAATCAGTCGTCTGACCAGCGTCTAGCAAGCTCATTGACGAGCGTCTATTGACTACTTTGCTATCACTGGCACATTTTTAGGTGCAATACCGGATATGTTCGCTAGATGGCGCACAAGCGCGGGCTTTATTTACATTGGCGTTTTCATGATGGCAAAAGAATTCTTAGAATGTTATAAATACACCTGTACACCTGTATTAGAATTTTCTATTTTCTTCTATTTATTTTCTTGCTGTGTCTCCAAAATGATCAGGAAACTAATGCATTTACTAATGAATGTCATACATTCTGTACTCAAATGTTAAACATTTACACACTTATATCTCAAATAATTTATATACTTCTAATTTCCCAATATAATTATATATCTTCATTCTCTTTAATCACGTAACTATTCTATGGTAAAGACAAGTGCAGCGCTATAAATGCATGTGATCAATAATGAACGCATGTAAAAACCAAAAAGTGCAAAGAATTGCAACAATGATGTAATATTGTAAATGGTGCTAAAATAAGTTCATAGAATCATTCCTGAATAATGGAATGTCCTTCGTGTGAGAGTACCAACTCAGAGAGTGCCTATGAATGGCACGTGTGGTCTCTCCGTGACGGACAGTAGTGCATGAACTCGTGAAAGGTAAACCACCCTTGGGACTGGTCTACACTCACCAGAACAAAAGTATTAATGTGTATGGGTTATACACTCCACACATCTGGGGGTGCAGCGGTATGCTGGCAGTTATGGGTTAGTCATCCAGCTCCATCCATCCATCCATCAGGGTGGGTGCCCAAATGGTCCTGGGGAGGAATTAGCTCAGCCACAGGAGCCAGAAAGGTGCTCAATAGTGTAGTACACTGTCACAGGGGTAGATGACCTTTCACGAGTTCATGCACTACTGTTCGTGGTTATATTTATCTTGTGTAATACCATTTTAGTAGTCTATATAATTTGACCAGCGCTCGCTCTATCATTTTCAAACAATGGAACTATTCTACATTATAGCTCAAACTGTGTCTCCCACAGTGGTTTAGTGGTTAGAGCTCAGAACTTACAGCACTTGGGTCATGGGTTCTAATCCCGGTCATGGCTACATCCTAAAAAATGGAGATCAATTTTCTGGGTTGTGTCAGTGCCAGGAATATTGATCAAACAATTATGATTTTGCCTAATGACTAGAAAGTGGATGAATGTACTCTTCTGCCAATTAGGAAATGTGCCATTTTCATGCCGTGTATATTTCATTGTAACATTTTTCTCTTTTAAATCTGTCTCCTTATACAACTTGACCCCCTCCCCCACCCCGCCATCACCTGTCCCATATGCAAATCTATGGATCACCACCCCACTCTTTAACTATCTATTTACTGATCAAGTGAATGTGTCTCATTTTCTATCAGCTACAGCTCAGATCTCACATTATTATACAATTGCTGATTGTATCTCACCACTAGTCTGATTGAATTCACAATTCCTGGTCAGTCCCGTTCCCTGACCTCTAATAAACTTTAGGGCCAGTTCACACTACATGTGTTTCAGTTGCTTTTTCGGCATCACAAACGCACAGAAAGAAGGTTATATGGTTGTCAATGTCATAGTTCACATCAGCACTTGCATTTTCAGTGCATTGCAGGTGCTGTAAACAAAGTTGACCACGCTGCATTGTTTCTGCACAGAACTGTACTGGAACACATTGAAACGTCCTTGAATGTACTAAAACGCACATGTCCCTAACTACATTGAATACAAAGAAAATAGAAAAAAATAAGTGGAAGGGATATAAAAATGCAATGTAAACATGTCCAAAACGCATTCAAAATGTACTGGAACACACTAAACATGCATGCCAAAAGGGCATGAAAAAAACCCATCAGGAACACATCTAGACTGTTTCTATAGTGTGAACCAGCCCTTAGGACTTGTTCACACCATTGGTGGTGCAGAAACGCATGCAAGAACACACATTTTCCAGCACAGCAAAGAAATGCAATGCCCTATGTAGATGTGCGCAGGTACCATGATGAAAACGTTGTTGCACCTACACACGTCTATTAAAAACAGCCCCATTCACAGCCACAAATACGCATGGCACCACACTACTGTGCGGTTAGGTGCGACACACTTGGAAAATAACATAAAAATAAGCCAACATGGCTAAAACATATCTTGAAAATATGGGGACTCTGATATCCGGCGACAGTCCGTTCACGAACGAGAAGCAATTCTGCACCCCTAAAACCAACATAGAGGAAAGGGATGGTCAAATTGCTGTGCTGCTTCCAAACCACCTCTGGCATGCCAGGGTCATTATGCAGGTCCTCGATGCCAGTTCTTGCCTGCAGCCACAAAATATCCACTGGCCACGAGTGAAGGTGAGTGGAGGACGTGAAGGTGGATTTCTACCAGCTTCAACCGCAAGCAGTACCACTCCTGAAAAATGAGAGCAAATAATCATTGACACGTCATCATGACAGTCAATTCTCAGTGCAGGCTATCTAGAGTGTCTTTCCTTTTTAACCATTTCAAGAGTTCAAGGAAACATTCTTGGAGCATCTACTGTGTTTGGAAAGGCCAAAGGTCCCCCCCCTCCCCCAGGCACACTAATGCTTATGCAGACCATAGACGGGGAGAAAAACGGCCGATTTTTCTTTTAAAAAATGAAAAATTGGTTGTTCAAGCGGCCGACGTTGCCAGCAATGGTAAAAAAAAAATCGGCCGATTTTCATCCCGTCTACAGCCGGCAAAAAGTGTCTCTGCAGAGAGCTCCGCTATTTCTTTGACAGTTCCTTGACATTTACAGCGGTTGCAACAATGTATCTATTTGTATCCATTTAGGATACAGATGTTTTTATTCGGAAACAAATAGATACAATGTTGCAACCGCTGTAAATGTCAAGGAACTGTCAAAGAAATAGCGGAGCTCTCTGCAGGGACACTTTTTGCCATACTGGAATTCCTCTCATTTTTCATCCTTCTTCTTCTTCTTCTTCTTCATCATCATCCTCTTCTTCTTTTTCATCATCATCCTCTTCTTCTTTTTCATCATCATCCTCTTCTTCTTCATCCTCTTCTTCTTCATCATCTTCATCCTCTTCTTCTTCATCCTCTTCTTCTTCATCATCTTGATCATCATCATCCTCTTCTTCTTCTTCATCATCATCCTCTTATTCTTCATCATCATCATCCTCCTCTTCATCATCTTCTTCTTCTTCTTCTTCTTCTTCATCATCATCCTCTTCTTCTTCATCATCATCCTCTTCATCATCATCATCATCCTCTTCTTCTTCTTCTTCTTCATCATCCTCTTCTTCTTCTTCATCATCATCATCATCCTCTTCTTCTTCTTCATCATCATCATCCTCTTCTTCTTCATCATCATCATCATCATCATCATCATCCTCTTCTTCTTCATCATCATCATCATCCTCTTCTTCTTCTTCATCATCATCCTCTTCTTCTTCTTCATCCTCTTCTTCTTCATCATCATCATCATCCTCTTCTTCTTCATCATCATCCTCTTCTTCATCCTCTTCTTCTTTTTCTTCTTTTTGTCTTCCTCTTGCAGGTCACTGCTCATGTGCAGATTTTTTATCAGTAAAAAATCGGCCAATTTGCCCATCATTGCCGCGAAAATCGGCCGATCGGCAAATTCGGCCGTTTTTTTTTCCAACTTTACCGAAAAAAAAAATCTGGCAAAATACCGGAAAACGGCCGAACAAATAGCCCACTAACGATCTGAAAATCGGCCGATTTTATTTTCGGACGAAAAATCGGCCAATTTTCGACCCATCTATGGCCTGCATAAGATATGGTGTGGCCCTAGGGTCAATGTGTGTTTAGAATACTTCCAAAATGCACATACAAAAACACTCCATCCAAATGCATGTTGCATTTCTATAGCATGTTAAACAGAAAAAAAATGCACTTACATAATGTTAACATGCGCAAGTAAAAGTAGACAAAATCCACATCCTTTTATTCTGGCTTCACATACATGCATTGTGGTCTAACACCGCACTCCTGGGCAAATCACATGCAATTTGTGTGCGTTGCAATTAGAGACAAACATTTTGCACACCTCAAATTGCACCGCATCCGGGCCAAAAATGTGCAGGACCCTTTTTCAGGGTATGCACATGTATTGTACTGTCCAAGGCATTGCACACTAACGCATTGCACACTAAAAATGTCAAATACGTTAGTGTGTACAGTGCATGAGTGTAAAATGCGTTAGTGTGTACAGTGCATGAGTGTAAAATGCTTTAGTGTGTACAGTGCATGAGTGTAAAATGCTTTAGTGCACACTGCAGTGTACAACGCATTGCACACTGTAATACACTGTAATGCCGTGTACACCCACACATTGTAGACTGTAATGCACTGTACACTATCATGCAGGATGGAGCAACGCATTGCACACTGTGATACCGTGTACACCCACACATTGTAGACTGTAATGCACTGTACACTGTCATGCAGGATGGAGCTACGCATTGCACACTGTGATACGCTGTCCACTGTCATGCAGAATCCAGCAACGCATTGCACACTGTAATACCATGTACACCAACACATTGTAGAATGTAATGCATTATACGCAGTATACATGTCCAGATATTCAAAGATTAGCCATGAAGGCCTAGCTGGTTACCTATTGGGCGACCGCAGATAGCCGAATAACGCTACACTGCATCCAGGCAGCTCTGGGAGGGTGTCATATGACATCCTGGCAGAACGCACTCTCCGTGATTGCTGTGTCCTAAGGACACAGCTGATCACGTGATGTGGTAAAGGCCAATCACAGCGGCTTTTTACCATGTGATCAGCCATGTCCAATGACACGCTGATCACCGGGAAATGCATTTGCCGGGTCTTGGCTGCACTTTCATCACGCTATCAGAATGTGTGGAAAGTACTGCCGAGAACCAGCAGTTATCAAAGCAGGGGTCGGCCCCGATGATCAGTGCCCACCAGTGCCACCCAACAGTTCCGCCCACCTGTGGCCAGCAGTGCCACCCACCAGTGCTGCCTCATCAACGCACATCAGTGTTGCTAAATTACCAGTTTACCAAATGTTATAATATAAACAGACTTTTATTCATTATGAGCTATTTTGTGGTTTATCGAGCAAAAAGTAAAACACACAGCAGCAAGTCAATACCACCCAAAGAAAGCTCTATTTGTCTGAAAAAACTGATATAAATTTAAGATGGGTACAATGTGGCATGACCGCACAATTGTCATTCAAAGGGTAACAGTGCAGAAAGATGAAAATTGGCCAGGACAGGAAGGGGGTAGGAGTACCCAGTAGGCAAGTGGTTAATATCATTGACCCATCAATACCCAGGAGCTAATGTACAGATAAGTAGCATGTGCACCAAGTGAGATTCTGCTAGGCCCCACCCACAAAATTGCAATTACCTGTCCCTCACATGTTATAAACATGTTTGCAATGGCCACACTTACTGTACATATAAGGATCATCTCCTCAGTTGATAACTGTGCTCTCGCCATGTCCAAATGCCAATAAGGTTATCAAAATTTTCAACCAACACAAAACCTCCAACCACTTGTCATCCACTTACACTCCCCACAACCACTTCCGGGTGCGCGCGCACGTGATGACGGACTTCCAGGATAGCCGTTCATGCGCCATGCGGACACCTGTTTGGTGCTTATTTGTTTGCAATCGCGCATTTTTATGTGCGGCTATGATAGCTTTCGCAAATGTGTGTTTCTTATTGATTTGTTTTTTTTAACCTTGGCTAATATTTGTTGCCAAAGGCCAAAAATCAACAAAGTGTGGACTATTTTATTACTGTAAATCGAATTGTAGAAAACCTGTAGCTGGCTGCACAGTGAATGTGACATTCATTAGTACATAATATTGTGGTGCAAGTGGGTTTTTTTTTTTTGGTTTTGAAAAAGCCAGTTTGCACACACTTGCATATTCACGCTCTTACAAGCTACATTTGAGCAGATTATATAAGTATACAAAGTAACTATTAAGGTTGTTCATATATTGAACATAAAATAAACACAAAAACATCGGTCAAATATTTATTGATCAAATATATCGTCATTTATTTGGTCAGCAGGAACAAGTAGGTACAGTCAATATCTTGGTGAGTCACAAAAATAGGATTGATGTGGCAAAAATAAAACACTCCTGCTCATAAGAGCTTACAATCTAAAGATACTTCTAGTGAACTGTGTGTGCTCAGGTTATAGCAGGAAACAAAGGGGAAGATGAATCAAGTAACATTTTCATGCACATAGGATTTACTTACACAATCACGTAGTATAAAGATCCATTCAAAAAAAAAAGTCTTCAGATCAAAATATCAAGAAAACAAAGCATGTGAAAAAAAACCCTCCCACCTCTACAAATCCCCTCCCACCTCTACAAATCCCCTACACATACATTTGTCAGCAGGTTTGT
This sequence comes from Staurois parvus, assembly GCF_062004578.1. NCBI lineage: Eukaryota > Metazoa > Chordata > Amphibia > Anura > Ranidae > Staurois > Staurois parvus. The sequence continues at coordinate 1,580,991 of NW_028318835.1, forward strand.
CAGAAAAATGCATTGGAGTCTAAATAAGCAAGCAAAATTAAAACAAGAGCAGATTTTAAACAAAACGATTGACATGTGTGAGGCTTTCAATGCAAAGAGAAAAAACACAATCATTGTGCAATAACACACAAACACTTTACAAGGCCAAAAATATGCAAACATTTCCAGCCCACTTCCAAACACAGCCTGGGTGGTGTCTGGGGCAATTCAGCACAAAATCTCTTCTTCCCCCAAACCACTACAAGCAAGGACTTAGTCACAAACCACCCGGCCTAGTAACAGGCCAAATCACTCCCTACTGCACATCTTTATATAAGCTAGGTTGTATTTGGAGCACGCCAAACAAGGCCCCACACCCAATGAAGCCACACCCACCACTGACCTTAATTTGGTCAGTGAAAGTGTTTTCACCTGATGAATCCGCTTCCTACCTGCATTAACCCTTGGTATACAGGCCCCACAAATCAGAAAGAAATATACAGTGAAATGTACGTGTGCAGCATACAACAGAACATTGAGCAGGGATGTGAAAGGGAACCCCAATTGGAACCGTTATTGCTACTATGGTCACAATTCCCTCCAGATTCTCGCATGAGTTAAGACAGTCACATGACCACATCTTGTATGCAATACTGAAAATGACAAATCGATTTGACTAGTATGGTGAATTTCCCATCAATTGGCAAAACACTCCAGAAATCAAACATCACCAAACATTACACTCTGGGCAAAGCTGATTTACAAATCCTGCGACTTACAGTAAAGTTGACCATTTTAATGCAATTTTCAAGACATCTGACACAGATCTCTATGCAAATTGCCACTAAAGTAGTACATGTACTACTATAGAAATCAGTGTTTGAAACGCACCCATGTGGTCACTCTAATAGCAGACAATAGGGTGCGACTTTGCAGACGATTTACAACTTGCATGTTGTGCAAATCACATGCCAAGTCCCACTCAATGTGCACGCTATTGGAGCGTTCATATTGTTGTGGTTCAAACTTGGTTGGAGCCGCAAGTAATAATAGAGTAATGAATACACTACTTTTCATGCAATTTGCTGAGAGATCGGTGTCGATTGTCTTGCAAATTGCACTTGAAATCACCATGTACCCTAACTTTGAAATCATGCAACTTCTATGCAAGTCACATGATGTGACTGTGGTGTCAATAACACCACTTAGAAATCTGCTTTAATGTGACCGGGTAGCCCCCAGTAACATTGTTTGCGATTGCCATGCAATTGGCATTACAGGCGACTTGCAAATCGTAGACCAAGTCGCACCCTATTGGCCACTGTAGGCTCTGTTCACATCCAATTGGATTGTGAACTCGTGCAACTTCACTGTAAGTTGGGCAATTGCCGCATCGGATTAGATGTGACAGTGGTGTTAGCCCCCAGTAACATTGTGTGCAATTTGCCATGCAAAGGGCAAGTTGCTGGCCATGCCAATCGCATGACAAGTCGCATCCAGGGTGTGCAATTTCAGGTGCGATTTGTGAATTGACATGGTACCTGATATTGGATATAATGAATGTGAATGTGAGTGTATTAACGTACGCCATTTGTTGCAGTGAGAGTTCAAAGGTATTTGAAGATTTTGGCCATTTATTAGCAATTTAACATCTAGACTCAAATAGAAATCGCAATGCTACACACAATTGAAAACACAACTAGTTAGTAATTCTCTAGAAAACACAGTAAAATTGGCAACTTAAACAGTAATTTTCATTTGCATATAGTGTGAACGAAGCAGGAGAATTAACAAAGGAAATAAATCTTTGAAGGCGTGCGGTCTGCTTTGCATTTGGTGGAAAAATCCATACCAGTATTTGTGACAAGTTTGATGTGTGGATTCACCAACCAAGTCTTTTCTCTCTCGCTCACTCTTCTTTGTCTCACTGGCTCGCTCTTCTCTCTCGCTCACTCTTCTGTATGTCTCTCTTTATCACTCTTCAGTATGTTTTTCTCGCTCACTCTTCTTCATCTCACTGGCTCGCTCTTCTCTCTCTCTGTCAGCTCTTTGCTTGCCAAATCCTTCACAAAAGTGGGTTGAGTGTAAACCATCATTATCAAATCTATTAGTGCTCCAGGCTCTTATCTTACCCCATTGTATGACATTCACATAAGGTGCAGCTTTGAAGGTGTTTCAACAGACAAGGCCTCATTCTAATTCACATTTTAGGGATCACTTAGACAGAAAGCAAAGATGTTGCCAGAACATCTATTTGAAGACAGCCACACACGGAGATCATACTACTTCCTTGCCGTGGTTGGGATTCAAACCGACAACCCTAGAGTTGTGAGGCAGTAGTGCTAACCACTAATCCACGGAGCTACATTGCTAATCCAGCCTGTATTTCTGTGCTGTGAATCAATCTTAGGTCCCTGGGCAAGTTCAGTGTAACTACCAGATATCTCCAATGTGACACAAATGTTGTGCTATGTTGCCAATTCACATGTATGATGGTTCTATGTATCCCAATACAAAGGATTGCAATACTAATACAGGCGTACCTCGGTTTACCAACGCCTCAGGGAACGTCATATTTGGGGTACAAATGCCAAACCATTTCAGTTAATTGGTCTGTTTACAAATGTTTGAATAATTTGGTATGGGCATGTGGCCTGGTATGGTTCAGGAGGGGGGGAGGCGCTCGCTTGTCCCCCCCCCCCTTTCCTGACCTGCTGGGCTGCATGCTCAGATAAGTATCTGTTATGGATTTTGGGGGGTACCCCATGCTGTTTTTTATTTAATTTCAGCGTGGAGTTACCCCTTAACATCCATACGAGACCCGAAGGGCTTAGTATGGATGGGAGGGGGGACCCCACGCCGGGTTTTTTACAAATTGTTTATAATTCCCTGCAATACTTTTACATCAACTGTCAGTGGGGAACTCCGCCGACAGCTGAAACATGAGCGCTGCATTGGTTTTCGCTACTAAAATGCTGCATGAGTTGATAACATAACTCATGCGGGATTGTAGGAGCGACAGCCATGTGTTAATGTTTCAACTGTCAGCGGGGTTCCCCACTGACAGCTGAATGTAAAAAAAAAAAAAAAAGCGTGGGGTCCCCCCTCCCATCCATACCAAGCCCTTCGGATCTGGTATGGATATTAAGGGGGAACTCCACGCTGAAATAAAAAAAAACAGCTTGGGGATCCCCCCAAAATCCATACCAGACCCTTATCCGAGCATGCAGCCCGGCAGGTCAGGAAAGGGGGGGGGACGAGCGAGCGCCCCCCCTCCTGAACTATACCAGGCCACCTGCCCTCAACATGGGGGGGTGCTTTGGGGAAGGGGGGCTCCCCCCCAAAGCACCTTGTCCCCATGTTAATGGGGACAAGGGCTTCTTCCGTTATTGGGATAATTGGTCAGCCATTTTTTGGGATTTTAGCATATTTTGTTTACCAGTAAAGTTGAAAATTTTTTGTTCCAAATTTACTGATAAAAAAAATGTGCCAAAATCCCGAAAAACAGCTGACCAATTAACCCACTAACGGCCCGAAAATCGTTCGATTTTCTTTTCGGCAGAAAAATCGGCCGATTTTAGACCCATCTATGGCCTGCTTTACATGGGTCTAAAATCGTCCGCAAAAAAAATCGGCTGATTTTCAGCCCGTTAGTGGGTTAATTGGTCAGCCATTTTTGGGGATTTTGCAACTTTTTTTAATTGGTAAATTTGGATAAAAATTGGCCGATTTTGCAGATCGGCCGATTTTAGCTGCAATGATCGGCAAATTGGCTGATCTTTTAACAGATAAATAATCTGCACATGAGCCATGACCTGCAAGAAAAAGAATAAAAAAAAAGAATAAGAAAAAGAAAAATGCAGGCCTTAGATGGGGCGAAAACTGACCGTTTAAAAAAAAAAAAATCGGTTGTTCAATGGGCCGACGTTACCACCAATGGCAAAAAAATTGTTCGATTTTCGCCCCATCTACGGCCTGCAAATATAATAGCGAAGTAATTACTTCTGTCCCTGCAGAGAGCTGCGCTATTATATTTGACATTAAAAAGTATAAAGGTTGCAACATTGTATCTATTTGTATCCGAATAAAAACATCTATATCCGGAATGGATACAAATGGATACAATGTTGCAGTCTCTATACTTTTTAATGTCAAATATAATAGCGGAGCTCTCTGCAGGGACAGAAGGAATGTTTCAGCTGTCATCGGGGTTTCCCACTGACAGCTGAATTTTAAATTATTTCCGTGAATTAAATAAATAATAAAAAAAACAGCGTGGGTCCCCCCTCTCATCCATACCAAGCCCTTCAGGTCTGGTATGGGTATTAAGGGGGAACTCCACGCTGAAATTTAAAAAAAAAACAGCGTGGGTCCCCCTCAATATCCATACCAGACCCTTATCCGAGCATGCAGCCCGGCAGGTCAGGAAAGGGGGGGGACGAGCGAGCGCCCCCCCCCCTCCTGAACCATACCAGGCCACATGCCCTCAACATGGGGGGGTGCTTTGAGGCAGGGGGGGCTCCCCCCCCCAAAGCACCTTGTCCCCATGTTGATGAGGACAAGGGCCTCTTCCCCACAACCCTGGCCGGTGGTTGTGGGGGTCTGCGGGCGGGGGGCTTATCAGAATCTGGAAGCCCCCTTTAACAAGGGGGCCCCCAGATCCCGCCCCCCCCCCTACGTGAACGAGTCTGCGGTACATGGTCCCGCAGACTCCTTCACAAAAAAACTAAGTGTGGTGTAAAAAAAACACAGTACAGGGTCTTTGACAAGTCCTTTATTAAAACAATGTCCCCCGAAGTAGATCCAACGTCAATCACGGCGGCGGCGGCAGGGACCCGAAAAAAGAAAAAAAAAAAAGGTTCCGCTCCCGTCGGAGGCTCCCAGCCTTGTGAAGAAGAGGCTAGCTGACAGTTCTTATATAGGTATGGGGCGGGCCAGCCGGGCACATCATCCCCGCCCCTTACCTATTTGAGAAATGTCACCCTGTCTCTCCGCTGAGGCTAACTAGCTGAATGCAGGAGACAGTCTGACATTTCTTATATAGCTATGGGGCGGGGCCAGCCGGGAACAGCAAGCATGTGACATGGGGCGGGTCACTCGGATGATGTCCCCGGCTGGCCCCGCCCCATAGCTATAGAAGAAATGTCAGACTGTCTCCTGCATTCAGCTAGTTAGCCTCAGCGGAGAGACAGGGTGACATTTCTCAAATAGGTAAGGGGCGGGGATGATGTGCCCGGCTGGCCCCGCCCCATACCTATATAAGAACTGTCAGCTAGCCTCTTCTTCACATGGCTGGAAGCCTCCGACGGGAGCGGAACCTTTTTTTTTTTTTTCTTTTTTCGGGTCCCTGCCGCCGTGATTGACGTTGGATCTACTTCGGGGGACATTGTTTTAATAAAGGACTTGTCAAAGACCCTGTACTGTGTTTTTTTTACACCACACTTTTTTTTTTTGTGAAGGAGTCTGCGGGAGCATCTACCGCAGACTCGTTCACGTAGGGGGGGGCCGGGATCTGGGGGCCCCCTTGTTAAAGGGGGCTTCCAGATTCTGATAAGCCCCCCGCCCGCAGACCCCCACAACCACCGGCCAGGGTTGTGGGGAAGAGGCCCTTGTCCTCATCAACATGGGGACAAGGTGCTTTGGGGGGGGGAGCCCCCCTGCCTCAAAGCACCCCCCCATGTTGAGGGCATGTGGCCTGGTATGGTTCAGGAGGGGGGGGGGCGCTCGCTCGTCCCCCCCCCCTTTCCTGACCTGCCGGGCTGCATGCTCGGATAAGGGTCTGGTATGGATATTGAGGGGGACCCACGCTGTTTTTTTTTTTAAATTTCAGCGTGGAGTTCCCCCTTAATATCCATACCAGACCTGAAGGGCTTGGTATGGATGAGATGGGGGACCCACGCTGTTTTTTTTTTTTTTTTTTTATTGTGGACCTTTATTTTTACATTCAGCTGTCAAAATAAATATTATCTAGACCTTTGAAATAAGTAAAATCATTACAGAAATAATTATAAAGGATAAGAAACAAAAATAGAATCACTAGAACTAAGGAAATCTAGTTAGATTACATGAAGATATGCCGAGTGCTGTTTATTAAACACAATAGTCGCGAGCGAGTGCCGGCTCTCAGAGGAATCCACAATCAGATTCACTATTAGTCAGTGGCTAAAAAGCAAACGCCCATGGCAGAAATCTAAAATGTGTTCTGCACATGCTCAGTTGTATCTGCCAAAGACACTGCACGGGCTTCTAGATTTTTACTGTCGATTTCCTTGAAAAAAACGATTTTTAACACATTTTTAATTTTTTTGGAAATAGCAGATATTGTTTAAAGTGAAGTCCTGATATTTGGCAAAGCAAATTTCTAAGTGAACATGTCTCTGCAGTGATTTTTCATGGTTTTAGACTTGCTTCTTAGCAAGTCTGTTTTGTGAGTCTGATTCCGGGCGTGTGTCTTTTTGTGAATTAGATTGGGCATCTGCTTATGGGCTCTGCTCAATAGTGAATTAGGTTGCAGGGTAAAAAATGACGGACGCCCATGAAAATTGGGCTTAAGCCCATAAATATGCGCCCACGCCCAATAGTGAATCAGGGCCCAAGTGTCCAAGTCCCAAAAGATAATTTCCAAAAATTATTTTCCAAAAAATATTTTCTTATAAGTCCAGTGAAGCAAACCGATTCAAAATACTCCTTCGTAACCTCAAAGACAAACAAAAAGAAAAAAATTCATAGTGTATTACCTTAAAATATAAATTTATATACTTCACTCTGTGCACAACTCCAAACTCACTCAAAATTGTGCAAATTCAATTAATTAAATATCAATCCACATAAAAAATTTTTTTTTAATTAAATAACATAAAATAAAAAAAATATATAAATAAAACCAAACACGTGAAAACTCGTGATCACTCCAACCACAAGTGAATGGTGATACTAGGTACTAGTACCCTTTAAACTCCAGCCAAAAGTGATACCAAGTACCATTACCCTCTTTTAATATTTTTCAGGCATAGGCTAACATAAGGAAAAGGTCTCCATCCATCCTTCTTTTCAGGGGTATTCCTCATGCAGGTAAAGAGAGGCTCTTTTAGACAGGATCCATAAAAGGACAGATTTTAATCACAACTTACATTAAAAACAGGGATATCCAGCACTGATCAATCAAATCCTGGGTTGAAAACCATATGTTTCCAACCAACAAAATGGCCGCGGCGACACTTCCGGTTGGCGTGCGTGATGACGTCACTCTTCTAACGCGTTTCGTCACTTCCAGACTTCATCTGAAGGGATACAGACGTCTCATTGGCCTCTCCTTAAGTTTCACTGTCCCTCAATGGGATGAGGCCAACTCCGCCATCTTGAATGAGGGAAAATATCGCAAACGCCCCATCTTACTTACTACGGACCCGCACATACCGGATAGCTTCTCTAAATTCATATTTCAATGTCACACATGATTATTATACACTCAAAACCTCTCCAAATATAAAATCATCTAACCTATGTACTGTACATATATTCGACATATCCTCTTACCCATATACTACTAACATATTAATTATATCACTAGATAATCCACTCAAACCAAATATACCCCTAGATATAATACAACAAATTTACAATCAAATACAATTAAACTCCTAAATCATTTGATTAAATATATATTAATATATTAACCATATTAAATACTAAAATCTAAAAAAATGCCAAATACTCCTAGTGGTCTTTCTAGATAAAATCCTTATAACAATATACTGATCCTTTTATTATACATATTCAGATATATAATATATAAAAATCTACAGTATAAAATAAATGCCCCTATTAATATACTCCCGCTTATTATATTTTAATAAAATCAATAAAATATATTTAAAACCCTATATATAAAAAATAGAGGAAAAAAATATATATATATGTGTATATATATATATATATATATATATACATATACATAAAAAAATGATTCCTTCAGATTCCAATCAAAAATATATTTAGCCCCTTATTTTTATCTGTCCGAAATAAAACAATTTAAGTCTAACTCTATATTTAATCCCTTAGGTTTTAATGTATTTAACCGAAAGATCCAAAAAGTTTCATTCTGTGACAATCTTTGGACTTTATTGCTCCCTCTCCAATGACCTTTCACAGTGTCAATGCCACAAAATTTCAACAAGCTCGGATCCGAATTGTGGAATTCCTTAAAATGTCTTGAGACACTGTGATCTTTTTTACCTTTTATGATGTTCCTGACATGTTTTTCAAGTCTCACACATAAATTCCTTTTAGTTCTTCCTATATACTGGAATTGACACGGACATTCCAGCATATATGTAACATACCTTGTATTACATGTAATAAATTGCTTTATAACAACCTCCTCTCCAGTAGAGCAGGATCTAAAAGATGGGATCTTCCTATTCCTAATTTTAGTAATTCTACATATCCTGCATTTTTTACAAGGATAGAATCCTTTAAGGTCAAACATATTACTGCCCGTTTTCTTTGGTGGGGAAATTACTCCTTTAACCAGGGTGCTTCTTAAATAATTAGTTTTCCTATATATAAAAGTTGGTTTCTTTGGTAAAACTGGACCCAGGACATTATCTTTCTGCAAAATTGGCCAATGTCTTATCAAGACCTTTTCAATTTCTTTAAACTGACAATTAAAACGTGAAATGAACGCATATTCTATTTTTGTATTCTCCTCTTTCATTTTTAATTTTTTCTTGACTTTACCTTCCCCTAAGTAATTCTGACTAATTTTAAATCTCACATCCTCTAATTTGTTTGGGTCATAGCCCTTAGATACAAACCTCTCTTTAATAACATTAGATTGTACTATATAGTCCTCCAATCTAGAACAATTTCTCATGATTCTTGTGAACTGTCCTTTCGGTATACCTTGTATCCATTGGGGATGGTGACAACTAGTCATAGGAATGTATCCATTTCTATCAGTATCTTTAAAATAAGTTTTAAAACATAATTTATTATTAAATTTAAAAATAGTAAGATCTAGAAAATTGGCCGATTCATTACTGATATTATGCGTAAATCCCAACTCATACTCATTAGTCCCGATAAACCTCAAAAATTCTAATAAACTCTTCTCTGTTCCCTCCCAGATTACCAAAATATCGTCAATATATCTTTTCCATATGCTTAACCCCTCCCAACTTTTACCATAGATTTCTTTTTCCTCCCATTTTGCTAAAAAAATATTGGCCAAGCTCGGGGCGAATTTGGCGCCCATTGCAACACCCTTCTTTTGCTCATAGTAGTCTCCATTATACCAAAAGTAATTCTTTCCCATTGTAAATTCCAATAATTGGATAATAAATTTTCTCTGTTTGATATGCAAATCGGTATAATTTAATAAGGCCCACTTAATAGCCTCTACTCCATCCTTATGCTTAATACTAGTATATAGGGAGTTTACGTCTATGGTAACTAGGTACATTTCTTGAGTACTTTCCATTCCTTCCAATAGGCTAATCACATCCTGACTATCTTTTAAATATGACTGCATACTTTTAACCACTGGTTGCAAATAGAAATCTATATATTCTCCCACCCTTGAATGTATCGAACCGATCCCATTAATAATGGGTCTACCCGGGGGTTCTACCAAGCTTTTATGAATTTTCGGTAATATATATATATATATATATATATATATATATATGGTATTTTACAAGATAAAGGAACCAAATATAGAGCTTCTTTTCCATTAATAATCCCATCTTCCTCCGCTTTTTTAACTAATTTCTGGAGCTGTTTTTTATACAGAACAATTGGATTTTTTTAAATTTTCATATATGTTTCAGTATCACTTAAAATACGATCCATTTCCTTTTCATATTTCATCCTATCCATTATTACCACCCCTCCACCCTTGTCTGCCGGTCTAATAATAATATTTTTCTTTTTCTTAAGAGCAACTAAACCTTGCTGAATAGATTCTTCCTCTCTAAAATTACGTATATTTACTTCATATAAGTCATCCACTACCATTTGCTTAAATACTTCTATATTCATATTCCTCGAATTCACCGGATTAAAAGTAGACTTATTCTTTAAGTTACTATAGACATATTTAGACCTCGGCATGGGGTTTGCAGTACCCGTGGGGCCTGGTAGAGAAGCGAAATATTTTTTAATATTTAATTTTCTAATAAACTTATTTATATCAATGTATGTTTCAAACTTATTTAAATTCGATTTTGGGGCAAACTTTAGACCTTTATCCAACACTAACATTTCGTTTTCTGTCAAGGAAACTGAACTCAAGTTGTAAATACCTTCTCCTATCCTTCGTTCCTCTTTCTTTTGTTTATATTTCCTTTGTCATGTACTTGATCCCCTACATAATAGTTCTGGGGACCACTTCCCCAGATATTATTTATATATTTTATATATTATATATCTGAATATGTATAATAAAAGGATCAGTATATTGTTATAAGGATTTTATCTAGAAAGACCACTAGAAGGAGTATTTGGCATTTTTTTAGATTTTAGTATTTAATATGGTTAATATATTAATATATATTTAATCAAATGATTTAGGAGTTTAATTGTATTTGATTGTAAATTTGTTGTATTATATCTAGGGGTATATTTGGTTTGAGTGGATTATCTAGTGATATAATTAATATGTTAGTAGTATATGGGTAAGAGGATATGTCGGATATATGTACAGTACATAGGTTAGATGATTTTATATTTGGAGAGGTTTTGAGTGTATAATAATCATGTGTGACATTGAAATATGAATTTAGAGAAGCTATCCGGTATGTGCGGGTCCGTAGTAAGTAAGATGGGGTGTTTGCGATATTTTCCCTCATTCAAGATGGCGGAGTTTGCCTCATCCCATTGAGGGACAGTGAAACTTAAGGAGAGGCCAATGAGACGTCTGTATCCCTTCAGATGAAGTCCAGAAGTGACGAAACGCGTTAGAGGAGTGACGTCATCACGCACGCACGCCAACCGGAAGTGTCGCCGCGGCCATTTTGTTGGTTGGAAACATATGGTTTTCAACCCAGGATTTGATTGATCAGTGCTGGAAGCTGGATATCCCTGTTTTTAATGTAAGTTGTGATTAAAATCTGTTCCTTTTATGGATCCTGTCTAAAAGAGCCTTTCTTTACCTGCATGAGGAATACCCCTGAAAAGAAGGATGGATGGAGACCTTTTCCTTATGTTAGCCTATGCCTGAAAAATATTAAAAGAGGGTAATGGTATTTGGTATCACTTTTGGCTGGAGTTTAAAGGGTACTAGTACCTAGTATCACCATTCACTTGTGGTTGGAGTGATCACGAGTTTTCACGTGTTTGGTTTTATTTATATATTTTTTTTATTTTATGTTATTTAATTAAAAAAAATGTTTTTATGTGGATTGATATTTAATTAATTGAATTTGCACAATTTTGTGTGAGTTTGGAGTTGTGCACAGAGTGAAGTATATAAATTTATATTTTAAGGTAATACACTATGAATTTTTTGTTTCTTTGAGGTTACCAAGGAGTATTTTGAATCGGTTTGCTTCACTGGACTTATAAGAAAATATTTTTTGGAAAATAATTTTTGGAAATTATCTTTTGGGACTTGGACACTTGGTGTTTTATTTTATTGTGTTTTTTTTAGGGTTTTTATTTTCGTTATATATATCTATTTTATGTATTTGGAATGATGAGGTGTGGTTTTATTTATTATATAATATTTGGAGATATTTTTGGGTAATTTAGAGGTGTATCACAAAAAGAATTCTAGTAAATCACCAGAAGCTGTTAGGGGGTAGGAGGGAACTCAGAAAATGTCAGAGTTGTAGGACTCTCCAAAAGTCAAGGCGATAATGGCCTGTTGACTGCAAAATTGTAGGCCAGTGAGCAAAATCTAAGAAATGAAAGACTTTGAAGCATTGAGCTTTGAGAAGAGCATGGAAGGGTCCCCTTTGGAGTCCAGAGGGAAGTGAAAATTCCCCAATATGGGGTAAAGTGGGGAGTGGGCTATCAACTAAGTGGTAGAGCATATATGGGAGCACACTCAGTGTAGGTCCCAGGGTGGAGGGGACGTCTTTGAAATGCCAGGCCACTCGGCGTAAGGAGATGTCGCTCTGTAGTTGTTTAATCTGTGGCCACAATATCTACACCAATCAATAAGTCTACCCTGGTGGGCCACATAATAATGTATCTGTATATCAGGTACCTCTATACTGCTTTGCCGTTTAGGTGATGTTAGAAGGCGTCGTAGTCTGGACTTCCTATGAGCCCATATGAAATCTATTAGCGTAGCGTTTGTCTGAAAAAGTCTGGAGGAATGTGGATTGGCAAAGCTTAGAACAGGTTCGAAAGTTTGAGTAGAATGGACATTTTATTAATGTTATACCATCCAAGCCAGAAGAAAAGGCTCGATTCCATTTATGGAGCAGAGACCATATTTTATTAAACAGGGGGGGGAAGCTGGACTTTGAATGGCTATACCATGTTGATGCCTACAGCTGCAGGCATCATCCTGGTATCGTTTTTTTCAGCCAATGATCGGCTTTCATGTAAAAGCAATCCTAGTGGCTAATTAGCTGCAGGATAGCTTTTACAAGCAGCAAGATATGATGCCCTCCCCCGCTGCCTTCCACGGCCTTCTCGGGCAGTCCCGTGCCATCGGGGGAACCTGAGAATGCAGCCGGTGTTTCTGCCAGCTGACCATAGAGCTGATTGGAGACCAGAGTGGTGCCAATCATTTCTATAGTCTAAGAATTCAGAAGCTACAAGCATTTAATCACTTCAGTTTCACATGATATAAACGGTGCCATTTGTAAATTGGGAAAGCATCTGATCACACCGATCTTGGTTTGATTAGATAATATAAGGGCAGAGGAGATATCTAGAGCCTGATAGACCCCAGATTTCTCAAAAAAGAATATATGACAATGCCCATTGAAGTTATAGGGGATATTTGCATTCCCTGTGATAGCATTACACCCTGTTCCAAATTATTATGCAAATTATATTTTTAAATAATTGATGTAAATAACAGTCAGCATAATACTCATGTTATCAACTATTGAGTACAATTCAAATTTTATTGAACAAACCTAATGATAACAGTATTTTTTTTTTTAAACATAAAAAGCTTACAATGCACTGTTCCAAATTATTACACACAGTAAGTTTCAAAACACTTTATAGGTTGTAAAGAACTGAAAATTGTAATTTGTTGTGTTTGCAGCATATTTACTGAAATCAAAAGCTATTTCAATCAAACTTTTAACAACATTTTAACTTTTTAAACCTTTTAACAGGTCACGTTACATTTTAACATAGGACCCCTTATTTGATAGCAGCTTCACAAGCCTTGCATCCATTGAACTTGTGAGTTTTTGGATAGTTTCTGCTTGAATTTGTTTGCAAGATGTCAGAATAGCCTTCCAGAGCTGCTGTTTGGATGTAAACTGCCTCCCACCCTCATAGATCTTTTGCTTGAGGATGTTCCAAAGGTTCTCAATAGGATTGAGGTCAGGGGAGGATGGAGGCGACACCATGACTTTCTCTCCTTTATCCCCATAGAAGCCATTGATGCAGAGGTATTCTTTGCAGCATGAGATGGTGCATTGTCATGCATGAAGATGATTTTATTACGTAAAGCATAGTTCTTTCTTCTGTACCAGGGAAGAAAGTGGTCAGTCATAAACTCCACATACTTTGCAGAGGTCATCTTTACACCTTCGTGGACCTTAAAGGGGCCGACCAGCTCTGTTCTCATGATTCCGGCCCAAAACATGACTCCACCACCGCCTTGCTGATGTCGCAGCCTTGTTGGAACAGGGTGGCCGTCCACCAACCATCCACTACTCCATCCATCTGGACCATCCAGGGTTGCACAGCACTCATCAGTGTACAGGACTGTTTGAAAATTAGTCGTCTTGTATTTTTCTGCCCAATGCAGCCGTTTCTGCTTGTGAGCATTGGTTAGTGGTGGTCGAATAGAAGGTTTACGTACAGTTGCAAGACTCTGAAGGACTCTACACCTTGATGTCCGTGGGACTCCAGAGGCACCAGCAGCTTCAAATATCTGTTTGCTGCTATGTAATGGTATTTTAGCAGCTGCTCTCTTGATCCGATGCATGGATCTGGCAGAAATCTTCCTCAATGTGCCTTTATCTGCACGAACCCGTCTGTGCTCTGAATCAGCCACAAATCTCTTAATAGTGCGATGATCACGCTTAAATTTTTGTGAAATATCTAATGTTTTCATACCTCGTCCAAGGCATTGAACTATTTCACTCTTTTCGGCAGCAGAGAGATCCTTTTTCTTCCCCCATATTGCTTGAAAATGGTGCTCTGCTTAATAATGTGGAACGCCCTCCTTTAGTAGTTTTTCCTTAAATTGGGCTCACCTGCCAATCTAATTATCACAGGTGTCCGAGATTGTTTTCAGTGATCAAAAGAGCCCTGAGACACAATGCCATCCATGAGTTAAACTGAAAAACAAAATATTTAATCTTTGTGACACTTAAATAGAATTTGCATAATAATTTGGAACAGGGTGTAAAAGTGATAAAAAAAAAAAAAAAAAAAATGAAAGGTACAGTGTAAAAATAATTTAAAAAATCAAAATAAACAGTGGTTGAACCATACATGTGAGGTATCGCCGTGAATGTCAGTTCAAGGGCAGTAATTCTAACACTAAACCTCCTCTGTAAATCTAAATTGGTAGCTTTTAAAGGCTTTTAAAGCATTGCCAATGGATATTAAAAATGTATGCAGTTTGTCGCCATTGCACGGGGCATGCGCAGTTTTAAACCATGTCATGTTTGGTATCTATTTACTCGGCATACCATCATCTTTTATATCTTGCCAAATAATTGGCCAATATATTGTGTTTTTGTGCATTAAAAGTAAAAAAAAGTGGTTTTTTTTTTTGTTTTTTTTTCTTTTTAAAAACTGCTTGTGAAAAATCGCTGCTCGAGTACTATGTGCCATAAAAAATTTAAGTACCCACCATTTTATTCACTAGGGTGTCTGCTTTAAAAAAATATATAATGTTTGGGGGTTTAAATTATTTCCTAGCAAAAAATACTGTTTTTTTTTCATGTGAACAGAAAGTGTCAGAAAAGGCTTGATCTTCAGGTGGTTAGTAGAGTGAGTGATGTGTGGCATAAACTTCTAATGCTGAGCATAAAAATGCCCCCACCCCCCAAAACCCCTTTTTGAAAAGTAGACACCCCAAACTATTTGCTGAGAGGCATGTTGAATCAATAGAAGAATTTATTTTTTTACCATAAGTTTTTGGAAATTGACAAAAAAAATTTTTCACACAAAATTGTCACTTAAGTGATTTACTGCTTATACATGCCATGGATATATGTGGAATTACTCCCCAAAATACATTCTGCTACTTCTGAGTATGGGGGTACCACATGTGAGAGACGTTTTGGCAGTCCATCCAAGTACAGGACCCCAAAATCCAATAAGCACCTTCAGGCTTTTAAAGGACTTTATTTCCTCATTACACTTCCTGACTACCTATCACAGTTTCGGAGGCCCTGAAATGCCAGGATAGCACCAAACCCCCCAAATGACCCCTTTTTGGAAAGTAGCCACCACAAGAAATTTGATAAGAAGCATGGTAAGTATTTTGCAGATCTCATTTGTTGCCACAAGTTTTTGCAAAATGAAGAAAAAAAACAACATAATTTTTCTATTCTTTTTTTATATTTCAAAACCTTGTGAGAAAAAATGAGATCTGCAAAATACTCATCATGCATCTTTTTAAATTCCTTGGAGTGTCTACTTTCCAGAAAGTGGTCATTTGGGGGGGGGGAGTTGGTGCTATTCTGGCATGTCAGGGCCTTCGAAACTGTGATGGGTAGTCAAGAAGTAAAATGAGGAAATTGCGTACCTTCGGGCTTTCAAAGTGGTCATTGGATTTCAGGCTCCTGTATGTGGCTAGGCTCCCAAAAAGTCTCATACATGTGGTATCCCCCATACTCGGTAGAAGTAGCAGAATGTGTTTTGGGGTGTAATTCCACATATACCCATGGCTTGTGCGAGAAATCATTTAAATGACAACTTTGTGTAAAAATAAAAATGTTTGTCATTTTCCAGAAACTTGTGGGGAAAAAATAAATCTTCCATGGACTCAATATGCCTCTTAGCAGATAGCTTAGGGTGTCTACTTTCCAAAAAGGGGTCATTTGAGGGTGTTTGTACTATCCTGGTATTTTAGCACCTCAAGAAATGTGATGGGCAGTCAGAAAGTAAAAGCTGTGTAAATTCCATTATCTATACCATAGTTTGTAGATGATATAACTTTCACACAAAGCAATAAATATACACTTACTGGAATTTTTTAAACCCTTAACACTGGATTGTCCCAGCGTGAAGATGAGTTCCTGTGCCGGGAGGTGGGCGGGACGGGGCATGGCTTAGTGTCATGTGGCCGCCTTGACGTCACGTCACATGCCGGTCACATGATCGGGACCTCAAATGTGTGCTGGGAGCGCGCAGAGTGCGTGCTCTCAGCACATATGTTTTTTGTTACATGGATGCAAATGTGCGGCCGCTCGGCTTCTAGGCCCAGACGCCGGGAGGCCGCACATTTGTGTGCGGCCGGCGTGCAGGGGTTAACCAAAAACATGTAGCAGAATACATTTTGGCCTAATTTTATGACGAAATTTTAGTTTTTTTGGATATTTTTTTTCTTTAAAAATGTTTGTTTATAGCGCCAAAAATAAAAAGCGCACAGGTCATCAAATACCACCGAAAGAAAGCTCCTATTTGTGTGAAAAAAGGACGTACATTTCGTATGGGTGCAGCATTGTATGACTGCGCAATTATCAGTTGAATTAGTGCAGCGCCGAGTAGCAAAATGATGCCTGGTCATTAAGGGGGGTAAATCCTCAGGAGTGCAAGTAGTTAAATAAAAAAAAAAACAAAATCACTTTTGCTGTTGATTGTTTAATGAGTCTCATGGGACAGCTCCAGTGCTATTCCACCTGATTCTATGGATCTTAACATTCACATTTACTGTATTATACATGCATTTTGTTCTCTGGAAAAAGTTGAGATTATGTGGTTGGATGAGTTATTTTAAAATTTCTGTTATGTCCCAATATAACATGGGCAGTCTTTGTTATAGTCAGTTGTGGAGCATTTAGGGGAAGACTATTGCTGGTAGCAGTAATTATTTAATTTTGGGGCATTGTGTAATTAAATATTTAAGAACTCATTCATACTTGCCAATAAGTATATAGGTTTATGCAGTGTGTATTGAGAAGTATAATATGGTGCCTTGACTTGTGTTACATGAGCCAGGTTTATTTTTATAAGGCCTTAACAGTTGTTTACATATACAAAAACAATGTACAATATACAATGTGCCTGACATTTTCTGGCAATACAGCACACCATATAGGTGTGTTGTTTACCCCACTGACATGTTCGGAGCGCAACAGGTAAAAGGGGTCCCTCAGGACTTGAAAGTGTCTTCCTCTTGTTCTCGACTGACCGCTACTTGAAAGGCCAAACTGCACAACTTGTATTGACACAAGTCTTGGCCTTTCAAACCCTCCAGTTTGGAGGGTCCTAAGTCCCCTTCACAAAGAAGGGATAACCCCACTGCAAGCCTTTTCGGCCATCTGGTGTGAGGAGCTCTTGGACATCTTCTGGTATCTTTTGGCTATAAGCTGGAGTGTCAAACCCATCCTGTTTTTTGCCCTTCCCTGTTCTTTTTGCCCTCCAGTGTGCTTTCATTCCCTTGTTCAGAGTGAACTTACACAAAGCGGTGTCCTAGCTGGTGGCTTCCGGGGTTCTATTCAAACCTTGCCGAATGGGGACATAAGTTTCTGAAAGTCACACACTCCTGGATAGACTCAGTGAGCTTGGTCATAGCAGCCCTCCATCCAGGGGAATTTATGACATCAGTGGATGCAAATTGATACTTCCTTATTTTCCCCCTTGCATCTGCACTATCCATTTGCGCTTTGTGGTGAAAGACCATTACAGTCACTTCATGGCCCTTCCCTTTGGTCCGGGCCACAGCTCTGTAAGTCTTTGCAATAGTTCTGGCTTGTGTTCTTAAGGGCTTCACATTCTGGACTATCTGGACAATCTCTTTCTGTGGGAGAGGTCAGCACAGTCTTGAAAGAGAATCTCTGAAAGACTATACAGGTTTTCCAGAGCTTTGGTTAGGTTCTCAAACGTCTAAAGTTCTGGAACTGTCTCAGCACCTGGAGTACCTGGGTTTGATACTAGACATACCACATATGTTCTCTCTAAAGGCACAGGCTGGGCACTTCCACAGCTAACTCCTAGGTCAGGTAGCCCATGACGGTTCTGAGGACCATGGTGGACTCATTCAAGACAGTGCCGTTATTGCCAATGGAATTCCAGATGTCTGTAGTACAACATTCTTTCAGCCCTGAACAAGTCAACTTAGTCACTTAACTGACTCATATGTCTGTCAACCAGGGCTAGGAATTCTCTAGCATGTTGGATTTCCAGCCTGTCGGTAGAATGTACAAGTTCTTCCTACTCTTAAGCTGGAGCTTGGATGCCAACCTGACAGGCTGGGGATTGCCACAACTCAGAGGGAGTTCTAGATTCTGGGAGAATTCTACTATCTACAATCATCTACTGTATCCCGACAATCATCCAACTGTAGGAGGTAGCAGATGGAGCCCACAAGCAAACTACACTGGAGCGTTTCCCCTGCAGGACAGAAATGCATACTTCTCTTGTTTGAATTGAGAAGTATAGTGTTACATGGACTGTATTCCAGGATTTGCTTTTCTTTAGCTGAAAGAATTTGCAGCAATTTAAGACTTTACAAGTCTCAGAAATCTTTCATAAAAGTCTTCATGTTTAAATACTATGCCATATTATAAAAGAACATATTTCACACTTTTTTTTTTCTTTTCATTTTTTTCAGGAAAAAAAACAGCTTTGGGGAAAAAAACGGAAAAAAGAACCATTTTTTCCTAATTTTTTCCAGGCTTTCCCATCTCTAGGTACAGATCAATGTTCCAGCTATAATCACTGTGCACATTCCTGGAGTGGAGAATTGCAGGGCGGACAGCCTCAATCAGCATGTGTTGAGGCCAGGGAAATGGACGCTGCATCCGAACATGTTCCAGTAAGGCGGAGGATGGAAGACGTTCACCTTTTAGCTAGCATTTAACAAAAAGTTGGACAGAGCTGTGGCCAGAACCAGAGATCCACAAGCATTTGCAGTAGATGCTCTGGTGACTCCTTGGGTTCAATTTCAACTGATCTGTGCATTACCCACTCTTTGCTACTGTGCCTCCTTTGCAGGATTTGTGTAGAAAGGTTGCTTGTGATTATGGTGGCTCCAAACTGGACAAGAATGGCTTGTTTCTCCGATTTTTGTTGTATGCATTCCTTTGGCCTCTCCTGGATTGATCAGACCTTTTGTCTCAAGGTTCCATCTATCAATCATGCTTTAGGGTCACTGACTTTACGTGTAAGTTCCGAAAAAGGAATTTTGCATTGTCTGGATTTTGCTTATATGAGGATATTGTATTGCCTTCACATTTCCCTTCTAAACATTGCAAGGATGCAGCTCTACATTGTTGTGCCAGTTTACCTTGTAGCTACAGCCTCTATCCATGAGTCGGATTGACTTTTCATTTTGGCTAAGGATCCTAAGAAGTGTCTTTCCATTTCATGGTCCACCGTTACCAGGTGGATATGCCCAGTCATTTCTCGTACCTGTGCTCTAGTGTAAAGAGCCTTCCGAAAGTGTAAGGGTAGTTTATTGCTCTCAGGTTCCAGGTTCCTAATCCACTCAACTTGAAGAGGTTAGTTCCACATCCTAGAGCTATTCCATTTTGCAGTTGCATGTCCTACCTGGCTTCTGCCCGCAGGAGCTTACAGGAGCTTACAAGAGCCCGCAGCAACTTACAGGGTAAGTTGCAGGCCTCCAACTTACCCTTTTCCAGGTACCAGATGACATCATTACCAATTTGGTATTGTGAAAGGTTGCAATCCCCCTGTTCCCAGGAGCCTGGCAATCAAGGTGGTTTTCTTTCCTCTCCAGCTGCATTCTATAGGAGCTTTGACACTTGGTTGCCTTGCTCAGCCTCCTTTCTTAATAGAACAGACAAGGGCGCACTCTCATCGTGCATTACCGTGGTACACCACGTGTTTTAGTGAATGAACAAATGGATGTATACTCACAAACCAACGATATTAAAAGCAGTGTATAGGGTCCACAAAAAAGTCACAAACCTACTGCTTTCAGGAAGGGGGTTCAGCTCCCGAAACAAGTCGGCTTATCCTCATTTAGACACAGCACCTTTGTGACTTTTATGTGGACCCTATACACTGCTTTTAATATCGTTGGTTTGTGAGTATACATCCATTTATTCATTCATTAAAACACGTGGTGTACCACGGTAATGCACGATGAGTGCGCCCTTGTCTGTTCTTTTTTACCAGTGGTCAGATTTCCTGATCTTTGAAGGACAGCACCTCTTTGGTTGGCATCCAGTTATCTTTAAAGTTTGCATGAGGATTGAAGCGCTGGTTTCGTTTGCTTTCTGGAGCCTTCTTTCTTAGCCTATGACACAATAGCAATATCCTGATATTCCTACTGTTCCTTGCCTTGAATTCCCCCCCCCCCCTCACCCCACATTCATTCTGGTTGATCTCCCCCATACCTGTAGTCTCTAGTAAGACAGTTTTACCTCATCCTGAGTTCCCTACTCATCCTCCATTCTGTACATCCATCAGCCTGCTTAAGGTATTTCAATTAATATCCTGAAGGTCTTGGTCAACCTTGTACAAACTCAAACTGACAAAAATGTGCAAAACCTGGAAATACGTGGAGAATGCACAAAAACGAACACTTTAAAATGCAAATAAAAATGCTTGACAGCAGAAATGGAGATGCATTCATGCCCTGGCAAGTTTTGCTGGACTGCACAATGTTTCTTTCCCCCACCTTTAGTGGTAAGGGATCAGGCATGTGCCATTTCTCCCTTAGAACCTGCCCCCTTTTTTCTCTAAATTCCTTAATGGAAGGCCCCCCTGGGGTTTGCTCCTACCACTTCCACTGGCCTGGGTGATCATTTTGCCTATTGGGAAATGGTCATTGAGGTTGGGTTATGGAGTCTGTACAGTACCTACGGTCTATACTCCTTCATAGAGTGAAAGCACTGCCTGCATTCTTTTGCACATTTCTCCCAACCATTGGACACTAGGTGACTGCTGTCTTTTCACTGTCCCTTGCTTCAGCAATAAGTTGCTAGTTACTGTTTTATTTCGTGGGCCTCTTGCTTCTGTTTGGCTGTATTGTTGCTCACCCCTCAGTCATTACTTGGGGGCATCTATTGTCTGTTAATTGATTTTTGTGTGCTGTACTGTATGAAAAAGATAAGAGAAATGTAAACATACCTGTAAATTTTGTACAGTACAGCACAGCCCGCTGCCCTCTCATCTGATAATTTTGCTTGCTAACAAAACTGGAGCCTTGTAGAGTTGATGGAGTTATATATCAAGGGGTCAGACTCGGCAAAGCTTTTTGCCAGTTTCCAATCACCAGAAGGTAGCAGCATATATTTATTTATTTCAGGTACTTGTATAGCGCCGTCAATTTACACAGCGCTTTACATACATATATTGTACATTCACATCAGTCCCTAACCCTCAAGGGGCGTACAATCTAAAGTCCCTAACTCACATTCATACATATACATACTAGGGCCAATTTAGACAGGAGCCAATTAACCTACCAGCATGTCTTTGGAGTGTGGGAGGAAACCAGAGTACCTGGAGGAAACCCACGCAGTCACAGGGAGAACATGCAAACTTCAGGCAGGTGGTGACGGGGTTGGGATTCGACCAGTGACCCTAGTACTGCCAGGTGGAAGTGCTAACCATTTAGCCACTGTGCTGCCCAAACCTGCCCAAATTTGTGTCCTGTGCTCCAAGATTTTTTAGTTATTTCAGAATTTTTCTTTTTTTCTTAATTGCCTTTGTTATTGTTATAGGAGCTGTTCTGTGTATGTGGGGCCCTAAAACGTGCTCGCTTGCTGGTCCCAGGCATTGCCGAAGTTGTATTTGTAAGAAAGGAGGATGCTGTTGGTGCATATAAAAAATACAACAACAGATACTTAGATGGTAAGTAGTATTCTGTGGTTGTTCAGGGTGCTTTCAGGACCATCTTCTGATTGTACAAACTGTAATATTTGAGGTTTTCTAAACAATGACAGGAGTCGCCTTTATGTAATGGCTCATGAAAGGGTTCCCTTCTGAGCTTTTTTTCTTTTGATTTGCAGTGAAAGATTGCAATAATTTTGTGTCGTGTCTCTTACCTGAAAATGTTTGATTTGATTTATGATTTTTTTTTATTATTATTATGGTTGCGTTTCATGTATACTGTGGTGGTTTATGATAAAATGTATTCTAAATAAACAGGGTGGTGTCAACTCCCTTAAACAAAATATTGCAGTGCCTCCAGCCGTTAAAATACGGCAAATATTTATTAAACCAATAATTTGGACACCTTAATAATTTGATCACCACTTAATAATATTCCTTGAGTTCTTTTCACCAATATGATTTCGTTACCATATACACAAAATTTGCCTTTTTGATAAATAAATGTATGTGTTGTATGTGTTTTATATATATATATATATATATATATATATATATATATATATATATATATATATATATATATATATATATATAATTTTTTTTTTTTTTTTTAATACAAACGTAGAATACTGGTAATGAATATATTCGTACACACAATCAAAGATATAGTATGCTAATTTCTATGGTACAACACAATATATGTTTACCAAATGACTTAAACCAAATTTTAGAGGGGTTAGTTGCAACCTATAGTGCTTCAGATATTATTTTCAATTTCCCGCGGCCGTAGGGAAATAAAGTATTTCTGATAATTAGCACCACCAAAAACACTACAAATCAGTTAGTATGCAGTATAAGATCTCAGTACTAATACTCAAACAGTTACATTAATAATTATTCAGATAACCTTAATACATTCCTAACCACACAATAAAATGTTATAAATCTTAATACATTTTAAATATAAAAGAAAATTACAGTATTTTGGCACAGTCTTTCCACTCCCAGAATCTCGATTTTTTTTTTTTTTTTTTTTTTTTTTTTTTTTTTTTTTTGAGGCCTCCCAGTGGGATACAGTTGGGAAAAGAAAATGTTTCTGGTCAGTCGGGCACCAGAATTTAAATGAGCATCAGCATCTCTGGCGAAAATCTTTTCCTTCAAAATGGCCTTCAAAAACAAAATGGCAGCTGGAAGTTCTCCGCAAGATGGCCGCAGGTAGCAGGAAGCAAGTGCGTATAGTGTAGTATATAGTAGTAGTAGAGTAGTTAAGAAGTTGTTTCAGAAATAGTTCAGAAGTGATCAAGAAGTGATATTTCGAAGTAGTTTTTTTAGAAGTCCCCCTCAATTTGAGGTGTGTGACATTTTTATACCATACAAGTCCTTTGTTCCGAAGGACCTCCCAACGGGCTTGTTGATTGAACGGTTAGGAAGTTTGCGTACCTTTAGAAGTTCCTTACCTGTCCACCGGGGACAGTCAGGTATCACAAATGAACTGGTGATCTTAATGATGACTCACATTTGATATAAACAGTATGTCTTTATGGATAAAATATATGGGTCCTATTCAGGTATAAATGATCTCCCCACTAACTCTCGAATAAGGACCATAGAAATATGTGAATATATTTGGTGTCTCATTTTTCTGATATGAGCTGTATTGGGATTGCTGATTTCCTTTGGAGATATGTAAATTACCCAACTCACAAACCATCTTATATTTTATAACTTCATGAGCTTCAGTTGTGGTATACAGTACCCAACTTTGTTAAATAGATCTTGGTGTGTGGGTATATACCTTTAAAGATATTTCAGTTTAGATATATACCAAGCTTTTTTTTTTTTTTTTTGTCAACTTAAAGGAACCAAGTTTTTTTCCTTATGAGCTGAGGGCACAGTTCAAGGAGTTATGACCTATAGAAGACCCCATCCATTGTTGGGTAATTAGGGTAAACAGACATTTTAAGCCTCCCTGAGAGTTATTTACTGGACTGGATTTTAATCTGGAGTATTCAGTAGCTGATTGCGATAGCTCAGAGGTTTTGTTTGGTGATCACACATCTTCCAAGGTTTTGGGAGAACTAGAGTCAATGAGGTTTTAGTCTTACTATTGTCAAATTATGGTACTGTGTTTGAGCATCTGCAAAAACTCAAATAGTGGTGTTTAATCTTATTGTATTTTAAACAGGTCTTTTCCACTCATTGTTTATGGTAGCTTCCTGGAAGGTCACCTGAAATCAACCAACTATGTTAACCCATGACAGTCGGCTTAGAATTTCCTTTTTGGGATATCATTTTTCTTAATAAATAGTCCAAAAGTCATCACAATACATTTTCGATTCTTTATCTATTTCAGCAAAAAGGTTGAGAAAATAGTTTAAAAGATTAGCTGTGGGTAGTGTGTTGCTCAGGGCGTATGCTTTAGTGAAACATAGTTAACTACACATACACACACCCTTAGTTAACCTAATGTACCAATTTGCAGGCAAAAACTTCATAATTAAGAAATAGAATGGAAGCTATTGAGATATTCCATTCCCTGCAGCTCCTGGAAGAAAAGTCACTTAGATAAGATCATATAGGTTCAAGGCCTTGCTTATGGAGCTAGGTGATTAAAGCCCTCTTCCGAGCAACATTTTTTATATTTTTATTTTCATCAGCACCTACCTCTAACCTATTCTGTTAGTATTGTCCTCCCAGTCTGCCAGTTCTCTCTACTGACTGTCTACCTTTTCCTCGATCCTGAGAGGATCCCAATCTAGCCCATCCAATAGAAAGTGTCCAAGTCAAGCAGGCACTGAAGTGGACACCTGAAGAAGGACCCAAATCAGGAAGTAAACAAAAGGGGAATGCTCCAGGCCAGAGTGTCATTTGTTGTGATTAATGGGGGGGGGGAGGGTGACTAGGCTTTTATCTTGGTGTGGGGCTTTAAGAAAACCAGAAAAGAGACTAAATTTCAGGCCCTTGCCTGCCTGAAGCTATGGTGCTACCTTATCTCCATCTTCAAAGGGATCACTGGAGAATGAACCACACTCCTCTTTCGGGTGATGTCCAACCTCCTACCCTACTCAGGGCTTTCTCCAACCACTGGAGATGTTTCCATTATGAATGAAAGTCCCCAGAGGGTATGGACCCAGAACTTTGAATCATCTTTTATGGTGAATTTGTTAGCTACCTTGCTCAGTGTGTGTTTGGTTTTCCCTTTTTGGGGGCATGTGTGACCGGCACTAGAGGTAGGCGCACTTTGAGCTAGCTCCGCTCTTTTCAGCCTGCATAGCATCTTCACAGCAATGGCAGGAGCTTCAGACACTTGGCTTTTGTGCCTTATCTTCTGCCCCAGTGCTCCACAGTGACGAAGAGGGAGAACCCCCGCTCTGGCCCACAACAACTAACTGATTTTTTCCTGCTCTCCGTGGCCCTGGACAGCCAAGATGGTAGAGGATATCCTGCTCTCCCCTTTGCTCAATGATTCCTGCTCATTATCTGGCTCAGCTTCCTCCCTCAGCACTGTGATCCACCACAGGAATCTGCTAGCACTGGGTGAGACCTCTCCACAAGAAAGCCCTACCACATCCAGCTCAGCAACAAGCAAAAAGGCTAAGCAATGTGATGGCAGCCATGCTTTCCTTGGCAACGCTACGGTTCATACACAGCACACTGTCATATTGGAATATTTCCATGCCTCTACTCAGCCTACCTCTTTAGCTGACATGAAAGACATTCTGATTCCACTGAAAAATCCTCTCCAGGCAAATCTCTCACATGCTGTTTACCACCTTCCCGCTCGGCCTATAGCAGATTGACGGGAGGGCGGGACACTCCTCGTCCTGACTGGGTGTCATATAACGTCCTGTCAAAACGAGTCGCTCACGCGGCCGTAGGGCTATGCAGCTGTGCGACCTGTCACTGACTGTGTCCACGGGACACAGCCGATGACATATCACTACACCGGACCGTTGCCAGTATCATGTGATCAGCTTTGCCCAATCACAGCTAATCGCAACAAAAGACTGAATGAATCAGTTTCATTCAGTAACAATGATTGCAAATATAAATGAAATACATTGGTATTAGCAATCATAATGTGTTTTAAAAAAAAAAAATCCTGATCACTTGCCCATAGTTCAATGTTACTATGGTAACATTGTATTGCTTTGGTCAGTGTGCTGGAAAATAAAATTGTAAAAAACAAAGAAAAAATGTAATAAAAAAAAAATAAACTTTTGAAAAGAAAATACAAATTCAATTATTACTATTATTTTCACCAAAGAAATGTAGCAGAATACATTTTGATCTAAATTTATGAAGAAATTTTATTCGCAAAATTTTATAACAAACGAAGAAAATTATGGGTTGTTTTTTTTTTTCAAACGTTTCAGGTGTTTTTTGTTTTATTTGGCAAAAAATAAAAAAATCAGGGGAGATTAAATACCACCAAAAGAAAGCTCTATTTGGGTGGAAAAAAAAATGATCCAAATTTCATATGAGTACGGTGGTGCATGACCTCGCAATTGTCATTCAAACTGTGACAGCGCTGAAAGCTGAAAATTGGCCTGGGCAGGAAAGGGGGTAAAAGTGCCTGGTATTGAAGTGGTTAGACTTGATTTTTCAGTCCAGGCTCTTGACTGAAGGGTATCACATGTGGAAAATAAAATGAGTGAGCTCCCTAATGAATTGATCGTTTTTTTTTTTTTTAGTTTTTTTTTTTTTATACTGATCACCATAATGACCTGCAATTTCTCTAAGCAAAAGTCCCTACTCTTGTTTTTCCCTTTTTGCAATGTTTTGATTCCTGTTTTGTTTATTCTTGTTTAAACATTGTTTGAGCCACTTACCATTAATGCTGTTATTATGACATTGTCACTTCACACATTACTGTCATATAATTGCTGTCATATAAATGAAATTGGTTACACCACAAAGCTGCAATGGTCCAGAAACATTTTACCATTACTTGTGCCCCCAAGCTACCAACTTAAATATAACCTTCAGTTTCTAGGCAAATCCCCTCTCCCTAAGGCAAGAAGCGCAACTACTGCAATCTAAAAAGGCTGCCTCATTATAGTGGAAGACCAAATCATAGACTTGCAAGGTTGATTAAATTTTTAGTAAAGGGCCTCCTCCATGACCAAAAAGTTATTATGGCATACTATATGCATTAAACACACAATTCAACTATGAGGGGTGTTCAAGTCAAACCATGACTTTTAATTTTACAGGTATAAAAAGGGATGCTCGTGTGGCAGTGCTACACGCAGTATCAGGGGCAAGTGTGTCCTATTTCTGATAGGCGGCACATGTTGCAGGCCACTCCAGAGACTGTTAATCAAGATGGCAGATGGTGGTGATGACTTTTCTAGTGAACAAAGAGCAAAACTTGTGTATTTCTGCAGAAGACTTTACACACAATGCGGTGATGAGACTCTCAGCCACAGTAAGACATTTGAATGGTGTAAGTGTGTCAAAGATGGTCATACATCCATCAGTGACAATCCCGGCCATGGTGCCTCCCAACCAACAGCAGTCATTCCTGTGACCATTCAGCTCGTGGAACTCCTGATCCTGGATAATCGACACATAACATGTAAAATGGCGCAAGAGACCAATCTTTTTGTGGGAACAGTGAACACAATGATGACTAAGTGAAGTAGGCTGTTCTAGGATGGTTCAGGTGTACCTTTCCAGGCATTAGTTAAAAGCTGGAATAATTGTATATAGTGTTACATTGAAGTATGCTGAAAAATAAATGCAGCTTCCACTTCTTGAAATTTTTTATTTTATTATGTAAACTCAAGACCGGGTTTGACTTGAACGCCCCTTGAATATAATAAGTTGACCGCATTCTATAAGTGGCTTTTTCTTGTTGTACATTTCAATATCAGCCCATGTCCCACTCTCAACACCTGTGCAGGATAGTCACCTGATTCAAAGTACTTGTTTACGCCTAAAAAAAAAGTTACACCACATATACAGCTGAATGTTGATGCATGCATTTGAGCATGTTACAGTCACTGCTCTTAAACCCACAAAATCTACTTTAGACTTAATTTTTTTTTTTTGAAAATTATTTTTATTCGATTTAAAATAGAAAGATGTACAAAACAGAATCTTTAGGGCATACCCAGGCTCGGTAAAACTTAGTACAAAGGTAAAGACTAAGTACTAAATTAAAAATAGACAAAAAGCACTTTCATCCACTATGCAGGAGTCTGGAACATTCCTAAATCTCCAGAAAATCAGGGTTAAAATGCCATTAGAAAAACCAACAGGGATGACCGCTCTGGAGCCTCCACACTAGTGATGAACAGCATGACATCACATACTTTAGCTCCATGGGGTCACTAAAGGATATAATTTAAATCGCCTCAAATTCGGTGGAAGGATCATGCTCCGCATTAGTGGATTGAGGGTCTACCCAAATATCCCATACCTTTTGAAATTTTTGGTTACATCCCCGAGATAAGTAAGTAGCCTTATACAGTGAGATAGTGGAATTAATTAACCTCTTTCAGCAATTAGGAGTAGGTGCAACCAGAGATTTCCATTTCAGCACAATAGCTTACCTGGCATAAAACAATAAAATCCCAACAAGGGTTCTAGAGGCCCTGCTGTGTGCCAGAGAGTAAACCAACCCCAAAAGACATACATGTACCATCAGTGGATAGTGGTCATCAAAAGGATGCAGGCGACTACCAACTTCCAGAAAAGCTGAATATGAGCACACTGCCAAAAGATATGAATGAAGTCTGCAGAGGTCACCCCACATCTCCAACAATCAGCAGGAACAGAGGTGTATATATTCTGTGAGGACATATAAGGGTAAGATAAATACGGTGCAGAATTTTTAAACTGTATCAGACTGCCTTTGGCAGAGACCAGCTGTGGAAAGGAACATTCCCATATGTCCTCCCAGTCTTCATCATCCAGTTCTAGGAAATCAATTAGCCACTTGGTTTTAAGAGCCTCAAGTCCCCTGTGGATTGAGGGAAGCAATTCCTTATATATGTTAGATAGAGGTTTGACTAGAGTCTTGTTTCTAAGTAAATTCTCCAGATCGGAGTCATAGAAGGCAACAGTGGCTGTGTGAAATTGAGTGCAAAAGGCGTGTCCAAGTTGTAAATATCTAAACATAAATGTGTTTGGGGAGGCCATATTATTTTTTAAAACTATCAATACCCTTCACAGCCCAAATATGTCAATCAGGGATTCAGGCAACCTGGGGTTGCACCATAGAGGGTTATGCTGAGAGAGATTTCCCGCAGAAGCCAAGTAACCTACTTGGGCAAAAGACCAGGCCCGCAATACCATTTTTATTGCCCCGGTCAATGGAAGGGTAGCAGCTGGGCCACAATAGATAAGGTTTCCTAACGCCTCATAGGCACCTAAACATGAGGCTTCCAACACCATTAAGGCATTTGATTAATCTGCAATTAACCAATTTTGGGCATGTGTTGGCATAGCTGGCAAATAATATTTAAATAGGTCTGGGCACGCTAAACCTCCCTGCTGCCAGGGTCGCTGCAATAAATAATCTCAGCTGTCGCAAAGCCCAAAAAAGGAAGCGAGGCAGGAGTTAATATGGTTAAAATATTTTTTCAGAATCCAGACAAGTGAGTGTCTAAGCATATATAAGAGACCAGGCGGGGAACGGCGTGAACATGGCGCTCACTAGCAGCATTGTGTAGGAGCTCCTGCACCCGCCGATGATGGTGTTCACCTGACCCCACTGTGCGCTTGCCCTTATGTGCGATTGCCTGTCTGGCTGCAGAGACCTGGATGTGAAGGTTCTGGTGCGGTCAGTGGCACTGGTAAATGGAGTAAGGCGTGCGGGCCGACCATGCTGGTGAAGCTTCCTGCCGCTGGAGGAGGGACCCGAGAGGAGGCGGAGAGGGCCCGAACGAGAGGTCAGGTGACCAGGTGGCAAGGCCTGGGAGCCAAACGGACGGAGCCCTGCTGAGCCATAGCACCTTCCCCCAACGGACCTCAAGCTTGCACCTTTGAGCTGTTGTGGCAGAGGCTCTGTGGGGAATGGGAGTGTGAGCGGGGACTGTGTGTAGTGCAAGAGGCAAGGAGAGAGCTCCATGGAACTGGCTGGAGAGTAGTGTCCTGGGGAGAAAGGCCATTAGGCCTGGGACCCCTCCTAAACGTTAAACACTGAAAGATAGCCAGCCCAAACCAGGAAGTAAAGAAGAATTTTCAACGGTGGCAGCGGGTACAGCACAGAGAGGGTGAGTTGCCGTGGGAGGCGTTAAACCCCCAAAACTGAGCCTGTGTATGGTACTGTGAAGGCTGTGTTACAAGAATTAATATTGGTGTTTTGAGGGGTTCTAGAGGCTAAGAGGTGGATGGGACAGTATATTAAGGACTCAGACTGAAATATAAATCTGTATTTAACAGCATAGTTTCCCGTAAGCCTGTGAAAATTAGTAGATCTGTCAAAGGAGGGGGAGGAGAAACCCCCCAGTCAATTCCAAATACAAGTACGATAAAAAAAATACATGTCTCCACAAGAGAAAAGTTCAGAGGAGCTAACTACAGAAAGTCAAGGAGAAGAGTGTATTTTTGGACAACATGGGAGATTGTCTTTAGAGATATCGGATGGAGACCAGATGAAAGAAATTTCAAAGTCGGAGAGAGAGAGTGGGGAAAGAAGCATTGAGGAGCAAGAAGTAAAGTCGCGAATGCCCATGAAAGCAGAAATAGCCAAGATGTTCTCAAAACTAGAAACCTCTATAAAAAGTGAAATGGCGGTGTTACATGGTGATATAGGACAAATTTTGTAATGGGTAGAGGAGTTGAAAGGAAAGCTGGAGAATTATGCACAAGAAATTAAAGTAGAAGAACAAATGGAGGAACTGAAAAAAGAGACAGAAGGAACAGATATAGCGCAGGAGACTCTAGCAAGACGATTATTGAGACCATTGTTAGATCAGATGAAGAACAAAAACATCCACTATAACTGGGGATTGCCGGCTTGCTTCATTGGATGAAAAGATGGGAAGTTGGCAGTTCTGAGATTCCCTGAAGATCTAAGTGACTTTTGTGAAAAATTAGAACTACAGACTTTGAGAACCAATGGGTGGTTTCTAGGAGAGAAAGAGAACATAAGACCAGCTGGGGGGAACTGGCAAAGAATCTCTAAAAAGAGGCGTTTGTGGGGGGGGGGGGGGTGGAGGTGGAGCAGAGGGGAAGTGAGAGAGAAGTGGGCGGTGGAGGATCCAAATTGGGGATCTTCTCCTTTCCTTTTCTTGGGGTGCTTGTTTTTTTTTTCATTTCTCTCATGGTTCCCCTCGCTGCCAGGTCCCTCACATATGTTTGGTAGTGACAAGGAGGTAAACCCCCCCTTGACAGAGGATAGGTTATACTATACAGGGCCCTAAGGGTAAGGAAGAAGGGCTTTTGGTAAGAAAATGGTTAAGGAAGAAGATGGGGCAGGTACGGGTAGAAGGTGAGACACCACGGCAGGGAGGACTATCACGGTGCTAACTATCAAGCCGAAGATGGGAGATCAAGGTTTGAGTGAGCATGTGGGTTTAGAGCAGGGGTGGGCAAACTTTTTGACTTGAGGGCCGCAATGGGTTCATATATTGGACCCGGGGGCCAGACCAAGAGTAGATGAATGATGTGTATGTGTCATCCATAGTAAGTATAGTAATATTCCCCCATAGTAAGCATAGTAATTCATCCCCCCTATAGTAATTCATCCCCCCTATAGTAATACATTCCCCATATTAATTCATCCCTCATATAGTATTTCATCCCCCACAGTACTATTCCCCCCAAGTAGTAAGCCAAGTCCCCCCTGTGTCAATTCACTTACCTTTGCTCCGCGCGTTCCTCTCGCCGTGTTCCCGCGCCGTTCCGGTCTTCAGGGCGGACTGTGAGAGGAGCCTAGCTCCCCTCACGTTCGTCACGCTGCCCCGCCTACACACATCCTGACAGCCAATGTATCACGCTCCGCGGGCCGGATTAAAAGGTCCGCCGGGCCGTATACGGCCCGCGGGCTGTAGTTTGCCCATTGCTGGTTTAGAGCCTTACCAATCAACTGTGGCTGCGGCTACGATTCAAGGACAAAAAATAGGTCGGGGGATTTCTGGGGGGAGGGGATGGGTTGGGGGAGGAAAGGGAGAAAGTCCATATCTCAAGCTGTCTGTATCTGTCTTCCCGTGATGGGAATGCTAGTAGGGTAACGGGATAA
Organism: Staurois parvus; assembly: GCF_062004578.1. NCBI lineage: Eukaryota > Metazoa > Chordata > Amphibia > Anura > Ranidae > Staurois > Staurois parvus. The sequence goes on from NW_028318835.1 coordinate 1,613,293, forward strand.
TATTTGAAATGAGTGTGATCAATGAGTTTGTCTTATAACGTGAAAGGGATAAATTCTCCAACAAAAAGACATAAGATACTGAGGGAAATCCACCAATACTCCACGGATGTGGTGTTTCTTCAAGAAACACATGTAACTTATACGTTATATACTAAGCACCACGCAATGTGGTATTATGCTGATTCCCCAGTTAAAATAGCTAAAGGTGTAGCAATTGGATTCTCAAAAAAAGCTAATTTCATCCTGGAGGAAAGAATGGAGGATCCTGAGGGCCGGTTTCTATTTCTGAGGGGAAGTTACAAGGAGTTGAATACACACTAGCTAATATTTATGGTCCAAATAAAAATCCGACGACTCTCCTGGAAGGTGTGTTAGGGAAACTTTCTGCATTGTAAAAAAGGTAGCCTGGTTGTAGTAGGAGACTTAAATATGTGTCTGGATCCTCAGATGGATGCTTCTTCTTGTATGTGGAGAGAGGGGAGTAGGAAATCCAAATTACTGAAGAGATTATTATATAAGTGCCAACTGAGTGCAACTTGGAAGGTAAAACATCCAGGTGAAAGGGATTATACCTTCTTCTCTCTGGTACATGGTTCGTACTCAAGACAGGATTATATAATGATCGAACATAGACAACTGGAGTCGTTGGTGAGTTCCAACATAGAGGTTATGTCCATCTCTGATCATACTCCTGTCAATGCGACTACAGGTAGGAGGGAATCAGGACAAAATAAATATGTGGAGACTAAATTAGATGCTTCTACAGGACTCAGAAATAGAGAAAAGGCTAAGGCAGGAAATTGAGCAATTCTTGTTAGTGCAATGAGACCGAGGTCTCTGTGGCCATAATTTGGGAGGCACATATATCAGGCGTATACTGATCTCAGTAGGTGCAGAAAAATAGAAAGAACAAGGGGGAAAAAATAAAGAGGGTGATGGAGGAGCTTTCTAATCTAGAACAGTTACTTCATAAAGAAGATGGGTACAGATGTTGTTCAGAAGATGACCCATAAAAGAGAAGAACTGAAAGAGCTTTTGGAACAGGAGTCGAGAAGGATATTCAACAGGGTCTCAAAAGAAAGATATCAGTGGGGAAATAGACCTGGAAAGTATTTAATGAGGAAGCTTAATAAAAAGAAATCTAAACATTTTATAAAAAAATTAAAGATGGTAAAGGAGAAATGGAGTACACCACCACTGATATCTCTAATAGGTTCCATAAATATTATAGTAGGCTGTACGACATGAGCCCCAGGAATAAAATAGAAACTGAGGATGAAAAGAAGAAAAATAAGCAGAAATATTTAAATGAAGTAACGTTGCCAAGATTAGCACAAGAAAAATTAGAGGCCCTAGAGAGATCAATCACCCCAGAGGAAATTACCCTGGCCCTAAAAAATACGGCTGCAGGAAAGAGTCCTGGCCCGGATGGATATACTGTGGGATATTTTAAAAAGTTTAAAGATCTCCTTGTTCCTAAAATGTGTGGTATATGAACGCAATAGCGAGGGAGGGACTGGAAATGAGGGAGGAATCTTTGCAGGCACATATAACGATTACACTTAAGGAAGGGAAAGACTGCACACTGTGTGCCAATTATAGGCCAATATCCTTATTAAACATTGATTCATTCCTGGAAGAGAAGGTAGGGACAGTGGTCTGAGATCATTGCTCCTCCTGCAAAAGGTTAAAGAGAAGTTGCCAACAATATTCCTGTCGATAAATGCTGAAAAGATTTTCGAAAGGGTTAACTGGGGATTCATGTTTGATACATTAGAGGTCTTCCGAATAGGGCCTTAAATGTTAAGGTGGATAAAAGGGCTTTACAACGGTCCGTCACCGGCGATCAAGGTTAATGTTCTTTAAAATGTATAATGGTACCAGACAAGGATGTCCACTCTCTACTTTGTTATTTGTACTATCCTTTGAACCTGTCCTGGTGAGGATAAGAAAGTGTATAGATATAGCTGGAATAAAAATAGGGGAAGTGGAATGTAAGGTGGCAGCATATAAGGACGACATGTTTTACATCGCAAATCCTAGAATAGCGTTGTCTAACTTAATGAAATTGTTAAATCAGTACGGCGAGCTGTCAATTTGAAAATAAGTCCTGCAAAATCAGAGATTTTAAACATCAATTTATCAAAATCAGAGGAGCCGAGTCTTCAAAAAGAGTTCCCATTCACTTGGAGGGAAGTATCTGGGAGTAAAATTAACTCCTTCAATAAAAGGCTTATATCAGGCAAATTATATCCCATTAATAAATGAAATAAAGGACGAGCTGAGGAGACTGTCAAAAGGTGGAGCTTCCTGGATAGGTCGTATAAATCTGGTAAAGATAGTACCAAAAATTCTGTATAGGTTTCTTATGCTACCAGTACACCTTCCGGGATAATTTTTTAAGATAATTAAGAAATTGATGCTCAATTTCTATTTGTGCAAATAAAAAACTGAGAATTAATTATGAGGTATTGTGGAGGCAAAAAGAAATGGGGGCCTGAGTTTGCCCAATATGAAGAAATATTACTTAGCGGTGATACTATCACGTGTAATAGACTGGACATTTAATGAACAAGGGAAAAGGGTGTGTCAAGGCTCCGGGTATGACCAGAGGTGTGTGGACTGACACAGGGAAACGCAGGCTTCAGGTATAGTGTAAATAAGACAATTTATTAAGACTAAACAACACAAACGCAGTGCAAGGTAAACAACACAGTGCAAACAATCCAAACTCCAACAGATAACCATATATACAAATCAAACGTAGTCGGGCAGGCTGGGTCGGCACCAGGTCATCACGCTGGATAGGATCATCAGGCCGCATCGGGCCATCAGGCTGGGTAGCGTACACTGGGTCATCAGGCATCAGGCTGAACAACGGAAGGCGGGTTCTCAAACAGCAGGCTGACCGGTTTGGATACTGGTAGGATGGTGCTGGTTGGAAAGAATTTTCGCTTCTTCTTGGGTTTAGTTACTAGGGCACTGCAAGTAAATGCAGGTCTGTAAATGGATGGAGTAGCTGGGGACAGAGAAGAGCTGGAGGGTGGAACAGAGGAGGGAATAGTTGTTACAGTGGCCTTTACAGGGTTAAAGGCAGGATAGGTGCAGCAAGTGGGAAAAGGGTACTGACGTGGTAGATAGCAGGGTATATTGGGCTGTAACTGGGGGTGCTGTCGGGAATGCAGGATTAGAGCTTTGAGCAGAGGAATGATTAGAAGCAGGAGGGATTTGTTGCAAGCTGACTGAGGCTGGGTGTAACAAATCTGACCATGACTGTAGTATTGGTTGAACAAAACTCAGCTTACACATAGCCTGTCTGACCAAAGACTGCACTGCGTTTATACACTCCACTAGCACATGTGGTGAACATGCTGAATAATGTTCCCAGAAGCAATCCGGATCATCCTCCAACAACCATACCAGTGATTCTATTTGATCCACACTGAATGGTGGAAGAAAGTCATCCCTGCTTTCAGGGGTACTAGATGAAGCCAACTCAACACAAGCCTGAATCAATGGTTGCACCTCAGAGAACTCTGTGCCCTGATCTACTAGGGAATGAGCGACCCGTATGCATTCTAGCAGCTGATCCTTGGTATACTCCTGCAGAGTCTGATAGGCATATTCTTTGTCATCTAAGACTAGCAGACACAAGTATATAACTTCCTCCGGATGCATCCTTCACAACAAGCCAAGATGGCTTCCCTGCGCAGCCACTTCTGGTCAGGAATGGCCTTGGTGTAATGTCAAGGCTCCAGGTATGACCAGAGGTGTGTGGACTGACACAGGGAAACACAGGCTTCAGGTATAGTGTAAATAAGACAATTTATTAAGACTAAACAACACAAACGCGGTGCAAGGTAAACATAACACAGTGCAAACAATCCAAACTCCAACAGATAACCATATATACAAATCAAACGTAGTCGGGCAGGCCGGGTCAGTAGCAAACGGTACCAGGAGCGAGCTGAAGAGTGGTCAGGAATAGCCGAGGTCAGGACAGGCGGAGTTCGTTCAGAGTGAGGATCAAAGCAGAGTCAGGATCAGGCAGGAAGCAGACAGGATGCAGGTACAGGGGCTCATGGGAAACATACACCTAGGCACTGACTGCAGGTCTGGCCATTCCTTAAATACACCTCCTGCAATCGGCCTCAGGTGATGGCTGATTGCAGGAGTGAGCCTCTGGTTGCTGAGAGCACCCGCTGGCCAGCCCTGGTACTGCAGCCCACATGGCAGATGAATCTCACCACTAATTGTGAGTGCATTCTTGACAGGGTGAATATGGAAGGGATTTTGAGTAGGGCATAGTTAGGGAAAATGGTGTGGATACCACATAATTTTCGCACTTTAGATGTGAATATTAGTTCACTGACAAAGATATTTTTAAATGTTTGGGATCGGTTGTATAAAAAAAAAGGATGGAAATATAATTCACTTATCCTTCCCTGGGGGGGAAATACTCCATTCCCCCCCCCCCCCCAGGGGAGTCCTAACATTTCTGGGAAATAGCTTAAAGATAAAAATGCACGTTTGAAGGATATATTGAACAAAGGGAAATTGCACACTTTTTTTTTAGCTTTAAAGAAGAAAGATGTTTTATTTTTCACATTAGATGAGTGGCAGTATTGTCAGTTAAGTCACTTTGATAAAGTGCTCCCACAACCATTGAAGACTGAGGAGGATCTGTACTCATTTGATAAATTGGTAAACGTAGCTACAGTTGCTAGACGAATTACGTCTAAGATCTATAGGATTCTTATGGACATGGCATGGTTGTTTAGAAGAGCGAGTCTAAGGGAATAAAGAACGGAGTCTGTGCTTCCAAGACACCACTTTAGACTTCATTTAAGGTTACTGATCTCAATGAGATATGACTGGACCTTCTTTTCCATGAAAATTATTTAGATGATCTATTGATCTCAGCCTCAATTAAGGGAGCTATCAAACCTTTTTTGAGCTAAATAATGGTGCATAGGAATGTTCATTGAGCATCATAAAGGACAAGCTGTTTTCTCATGGAGTTCATCAGAAACATGCAAAATAGCTTTACAGGAGATTCAAGTGAAATTACAGGCTGCTGAATACAGATACAAAAAAAAAAATCTTGAGACCAAATTAGATTAGTTTAATGTGACAGTAAGCCCAGCTCCTAGAACAGCAAAGCAAATGAAATAGAAATGTCTGTTGCATTTTAGGAACATGATAACAAAATTGATAGGATAGAAATATGGGGAGACATTTTACTACAGTGCAAAAATAGCACAAGAAATTATAACCTCAGACTACAGGAAGTCCAACCCCAATTTACTGGAAAGTTACTAAATCGAGAGCTATGTTTTCACACTAATTTCCCCAAATTCCCCTCAGTTGCCATAGAAGATCTTCACAGGCCAATAACACCACAAGAAAACCCCAACAGAAAAAGTTTTGGCCTTGATGTCTATCTTAACCTTGTGCACATATTTTAGCCTCAACAAAAATGTGTTGTAAACCACTGCTCTGCTTAAAATGACTTCGTGACTGAGGTTAAAACAAATGTTAATGCCTGAACACAATTTTGCAACTTGTGCTACTAAAATCGTACATTCCATCCAGGTGTATCCAGATGGCTTATACCTTGTTTTTCAGATATACAGATATTTCCTGATTTTTTTTTTTTTTTTTTTTTTAATTATTATTATTATTATTATCAAAGGAAAACTGTCCCAAAATAGTAAAAGAAATTTTTTTTTTTTTTTTTTTTTTTTTAATTTAGCTGTGCATTTGTGTGTACCTGTAGTAAGGACCAGAAACAATTAGTGCACATTTTGCTTTTTTTTTTTAATCCTACCTAAAAGACACTGATGCTGACAATAAAGTGCTATAGTCAGATCAGACCAAAATTGAGCTCTTTGGCATTGACTCGACGTGTTTGAGGAAACAAAAAATCCTGACTATGACCCTAAGAACACCACCCCTAGAGTCAAGCATGGAAGTGGAAACATGCTTTGGGGCTATTTCTCTGCTAAAGCTACAGGCTGACTTTGCCACATGCCACGTGCAAACCTGGTAACCAACTACAAGAAATGTCTTGCCTCTGAGTTTGCCAATAAGGGTTTCTCCACCAAACAGAAGTAATGTTTTACTCACTTTTATAATATTTGTATCATGTGTTTTTTCTGTATTTTTGGTTGATATTCTGCCTTTATCATTTAAAATACACCTATGATAAAAAAAATTATAGGTATATAATTTTCCCCACTGTACATATGGTCTGATCCCAGTTTATTTGTGTATCTACATATATCTGGTCATCCCAGCTACTGATTTCAGACAAAACACTGACACCCACTAACACCTGGGATCAGCTACACCTGGGAACTGGGACCCATTTGCTAGCAGTATTTGCTTCTCTTTTTGTCAAAATGCTTCGAGTGGAGGTTATTTGTCATGTAAACGTGTTATTGGATGGTAAAGATCCAGGACAGCCCCCTTGAGACGTAGAGATCCTCCCTCCGGGTCAGGAAACACGCCATCCCCTACGCCTTTAAAAGGCGGATCTCCAGGCCTCCATCCCAGTTATTAGTGTTTCCTGATCCGGAAGGAACACGTTTAGGAACCTTAGGGGGTCCTTGCTCTCTTTGGGGACAGTCCTGGAAGAGTGAGGGCCCAGAATATCACTTACCTCCTCTCCCTGGCGCTTCCACGGTGAGTGGGGCTGGTGGTGCTTGGAAGCCTTCATACCCAGGCGGGGGACCGGCGATGGCGGCGTCACTGCAGGGGAGCCAGGAGTGTCTGGCGGTGAGTTGGGGCATCCGCTCCTTGTGAGCCTGCATGTTTCTCTCCCCCAGGCGTTCAGTACAGGCGTGCAGAGCGCTGGGCGGGACTTCCGGAAAGGGCGGGGCCCTGCGTTCCACAGGCCGGGAGTCTGACGCGACTTTTGGCGGACGAGGCCCTGCGTTTCAGCAGAGCCCTGCGCTCCACGGACCGGAAGTTAGGTTACTTCCGGTGGCAGGGCCCTGCGCTCCAGGAACCAGAAGTCAGCGCAGTGATGTCATCGTCAGGCGCCGGAGACGCTGGTTCCAGTCTCCACAGGAGAAGAAAAGGCGCAGGCTTCCACTTGGGCAGTCGGTGGAGCGTGAAAAACAGCGGAGCTGTGACCACGCCAAACGGAACAGAATAGAAGCTGGGCCATCGCAGGCAGATCCTGGTTCCAGCACCGGCTCCTCTCAGGTAGGCTTAGGGAGGGTCCCCTTTAGCTGACTCCTGGGAGGTTGGTTGATGGTTCCCCCAGTCCCTGTGGGCAGGTGATTGTGTGGCACACTGAAGGTTCCCCCTGACACTGGGTGTATAGCGGGGGTTTTGGGACCTGAGGGTCCATATTGTTTTTTGTTTTTTTTTTTGTCTTTAGGTTAAGACCCAGGACAGGACCCCGGTACAGGCCCCAAAGAGAAAATGTGCAGTGTGCGCGGCTAAGTTGGGGTCTGCGTATGAGAAACCCCTGTGCCGCAGCTGCATTGACCGTTTAGTTAGGGATGAGTCCTTCACGGCATGCCACAAGGTGTTATCCTTCATTAAGGAGGACATGACGGTGACATTTCAGTCCTTTAGGTCACTGTTTGATAGGATGCAGACTCCACTAGGGCTTGGGGCGCAGTCGGCCACGGCTGCAGGGGCAGCTAGGCAGGAAGCCCCAGAGGAGGGGGAGGAGGACCCTCGGTCCCTCACCTCTTCTCAGGCGGGTTCCGAGAACGAGGAGAGCCCTGCTTCTACAAGCACTAGATATAAGTTGGCCTTGGAGGATCTCTTAAAGGCTATTTATGAAACTTTGGAGATTGAGGAGGAGGAAGTGGCCTTGTCTAAGCATGACCTCATGTACCAGGGGCTTCATGCTAAAAAGACCAGGGTTTTCCCAGTGCATAGTTCTTTAATTGATACCATCAAGCAGGAATGGGAAAATCCGGAAAGGAAACCCTTCTTTTCTGGGGCTCTGAAAAGGTTTCCATTTGATGAGGATCCGTCCCAGCCTTGGAACAAGGTTCCAAGATTGGACGCTCCCTTATCTAGGATTTCCAAGAGAATGGATCTGGCCTTTGAGGACATAGGGGCCTTAAAGAACCCCATGGACAAAAGAGGGGAGGTTTTGCTACGGAGAGCTTGGGAGTCTTCTTCTGTTAGCCTTAAACCAGCCCTTTCCGCTACCTGTGTGGCCAGAAATTTAGAGTGCTGGCTTACCCAGTTACAAAACCATTTGGCGGTGGGAACTTCAAGGCAGCAGATTTTAAAATCTCTGCCTTTACTTTTTAAAGCGGCTGGGTTTTTGGCAGATGCCTCAGCGGAATCGGTCAAATTGGCTGCAAGATCTTCGGCCTTAGTTAATTCAGCTAGGCGGGCCTTATGGTTAAAAACCTGGGCAGGAGACTCGGCGTCTAAGTTACGCCTTTGCGCCTTGCTGTTTTTAGGGGATAATCTTTTTTGGCCCTGATTTGTAGGAGGCTCTCGAGCGTACGGCCGATAAAGCCTTTCCGGAAGGTAAAAAGGTTTTTCCTAGGAAAAATTTTCACCCTAAATCCCAGATGCTACAAAGTAGAGAAAGTCAGCCCAAGAAGCATTGGACAGGGCATAAGAACAGGGGTAAAGCGGGGATTTTATTAAATCCTCCTCAAGGACCCTCCAAGTCACAATGACTTAAGCGTCCCGGTGGGGGGAAGGTTGGGGTCCTTTCTCCCTCAGTGGGCGTCTTATCTCCCCGAACCACTACATTTTGAGCCTGGTTCAGAGGGGTTACATCCTGGAGTTCGATTCCTGTCCTCCAAGCAGTTTTTTAGTCACCAACCTTCCCAAAGACCGGGTGAAGGCTCAGGCTCTATGCGGTCTTATTGGGGATCTAGTAGACTAGCGGGTACTAGTTCAGGTTCCTCAGAGCGAACTGGGTTCGGGGTGTTATTCCCACATTTTTGTCGTGGGAAAACCCTCGGGCAGGTTCCAGTTGATTTTGAATCTGCGGCCTCTGAATCAGGTCCTAAGATACAAGCATTTTAGGATGGAATCAATCTATTCTGTAAAGAATATCCTTTTTCAGGGTTGTTTCATGGCCACGCTAGATTTAAGTGTGGCCATGAAACAACCCAACATCAAACAAGCCAGAGATACCTAAGGATAGCGATAAGGATGGGTTCGCAGGTCTTCCGCTGACTGTGTCGGGCCTTGCCCTTCGGGCTAGCGTCGGCACCAAGAATGTTTAAAAGTGTTTGCAGAAGCCTTAGTTCCCCTGAGAATGAGGTCTATTTGGACGATGATCTTTTTGTGGCCAGATCTTAACAGTTGGCCGAAGATCTGCGGGTGGCTCCGAATCTCCTTCGGGGTCTGGGTTGGCTCATCAACAGAGAGAAGTCGGCTTTACACCCTCCCAGAGGGTAGTTTACTTGGGGTACGAGATTTCGTCTCTAGAGCGGAAGATTTTTCTTCCTCGGGAGAAGGTCATAAAGATGGACCAGACGCTGGCAAGGTTGCAGGGCAACCTGTCTGTGTCAGTAAGAGAGGTCTCAAGAGCGGTAGGTCTGATGACATCTTGTTTTCCGGCGGTTCCATGGGCAAGGCTCCACCAAAGACCACTTCAGGCTTTCCTGTTGAGAGTATGGGACGGGGACAGCTCTACATTGGAGCAGGCGGTCCAGCTCCCGTCCAAAGTCAAGAGGTCTCTTTGGTGGTGGCGAAGGGAAGCAAATTTGACCAAGGGTCTAGAGTGGGGTCAGCTAGCTCCGCTTATTTTGACAACGGATGCCAGCAGTTATGGTTGGGGAGCCCATCTAGAGGAGATGACGGCTCGGAGAGTGGTCTCGAGCGTATTTTTTGAGGTCTTCAAATCAGATGGAGCTGATTGCAGTTCAGAAGGCATTGGAGGCCTTTGGGGCAAGATTAGAGAACCATCACTTGCAGGTTCAGTCGGACAACATAGCAACAGTGGCCTACATAAACAAGCAGGGAGGTACACGGAGCTCTTCAGAAGATTGCAGGCGGTATTCTGGCCTGGGCAGAGCAGAATCTGCTTTCAGTTTCGGCTGTTCATTTGAAGGGATCACAGAACTCCCTGGCGGATTTCCTGAGTCGACGACCAATCAGTCTCGATGATTGGTCTCGCAACCAGGAGGTCTTTCAGGAGATAGTTTGTAGATGGGGGGGGTTCCGGAGAGATCTTTTTGCGTCCCAGGAGAACAGAAAAGTCAGTCAATTTTTTTTCCCTGAATCCACGAGAGCAGGCCTTGAGGATAGATGCCCTGTCGACCCCTTGGGATTTCGACTTGGCCTATGCATTTCCTCCGGTCAGATTAGTCCTGGCGGTCCTGCAAAAATTTATGAGGGAAAACACGGATCTAGTCTTAGAAAGAGGCCTGGTTCTCCCTACTAAACAGGCTTACTTCAGTTTGCCCCGGTTTTGCAGCATCCAAGGCCACTATAGGTAGATGGATTAGACTGGCAATCGGAGAATCGTACAAGGTTTTAGGTATTCCTCCTCCCTTTGTTAGGGCCCACTCGACTAGATCATTAGCAGCTTCTCGGGCAGAGAGGGCCGGGTCTTCGCTGGAGAAGATCTGTAAGGCGGCAACCTGGTCGAAATTCTCTACCTTCGTGAGGCATTACTAGATCTCCTGTCAAGTAGGGAGCAGGCACCCTGCAGATGTACAACTGATGTATTAGGAGATATGTGTGTGTGTGTGTGTGTGTGTGTGTGTGTGTGTGTCTGTGTGTGTCTTTCAGTGTCTTCCGCTAGTTTTCTAATAAAAACTGTGATGGAGGCCTGGAGATCCGCCTTTTAAAGGCGTAGGGGATGGCGTGTTTCTTGACCCAGAGGGAGGAGCTCTATGTCTCAAGGAGGCTGCCCTGGAAGACTGGTTGCCTGGTTTTGCAAGATTACACCAGTGAAAAACTGTTAGAGTGCATTCTGACAGCACATGCTTTAGTTGATGAGGGCAGATTTGCATAGCCTTTGGTTCGGGTCTGTTATGAACTATTTTTTTCAGATACATTTCTGAACCATGGTGTTTTCACTCCTTTTTTTGCTTTTTTTTTTTTTTTTTTTTTTGCTATGCTTCAGGTCGGATTTTTGGGATGGCTACTGAAACATTGTACAGATTCCCTTTTCCTGCAATATTCAGCTTATTCAAATCAAATAAAAGGATAAAAATCAAACGAGCGTTAGGTAAAATAAGCCGCTAGCAATAAAGGTAAACCTCAAATCCTTTCAATAAATCAAATGCAGCGCTAAGGAGGTAATAAACTAGTAAATAATATATATATATAACACAATAAATGTGCTGTGGAGCAGTAAAATTGATGGTGGTGATGACGTCCGAATATGACGTATAAAATACAGTATAAAGTGAAATTCTGACAAATGAATAAATATATAAAGTACAAATGTATGATGATCAAAACAAATCGATAAAAGTGAATTCCGTGACTCGGGTGACTGGAAGCTAATGTATATTGCACTAACCAGAAGCACAATAAAATTGCGCATTTGCATATAATAAACCACTCCTGGTCATCTGGATCCGAAAGGATATCTTAGAGGATCATCTGGCACACGTCAGCACATCAGGTAATTAGCAGACTTCACTTTCCGGTTCCAGGGACATCACATCCGATGATGAGGACCAGTCATGAGCATATAGTGATAATCGCAGGAATCTACCTTAAGGGCTCGTTAAAAAACGAGCCAGAAAAAGAATCTCGAATAGTGCAGTATTTTATTGAAAAATTATGGCAAAATAGTGAACAAAAGTTTTGCACTCTCATCTGGCATGAATAAAATTTCAAAGATGGCCTCCAGCCTTCCTCGTGGCCTGTGCGGTGTGACGTCACTAGCTGGGCTCCTCCGTAGCGTGTTTCGTGCTCATGCACGTTTTCAAAGGGAGCGTGCCAGAAGTCTAGTGATGCTTTATATAGGGCTCCGGCCGCATGCGTGGTTAAGCGGTAAAACGCCATTTTGCTTGGCTCGCGCATGCGCAGTACATGCGAAGATGGCCATATTAATGGAGATGCACACATTGCAGCATAGGGAATGGAACAAACAAATATAATGGGATCATCTGGTCAGTGTCAATAACAAATATTGATGATTCGGGATTTGTAGTAATTAAGTACACTGTATGTGCAGTAATTACACGAAGTAGTACATCTCCACAACGGGACCGGATGTGGTGGAACCTCCATTTTTCCGAGGCCCAGTATATGGAGAAACTGTAGGTAAGGGAACTCACTAATATACAAGGCCGAAAATAATGCTAGTCTATGGGACTACATATCCCAGATAAAATAAGGGAATAAAGAGTAACCATTATTAAAAGGGACTCTATAATAGTATAAAAGGTAATAAAACCAATGCTGCGTGTGGATATACCAATACAGGAGTAACAATAAACATACATAATCATAAATTGTACATATAATGTGATAAAATAAATGTAATTTAATAGAAAATGGTAAACCGCCAGATGTGATGTAAATAATAAAATCAAACACATGATATAACTTTAAAAAATATATAAGTAAAAAATATGACTCAAAATTAAATTAAGATCTCAATGATTGAAAAGACACAAAAAAAGATAGATAAAACTATAAAAAAAATAATGAAAATATTAAAAATATAAAAAAAAGTTAAAGATTATATGACGTATAAAATTTACAATAAGGCACTGGGATACTAAAAAGGAAAGGAAAACAAGATGTGACGTACGCATGAAGGGTAAAACCAATCTAAAATATAGGATATAAAAATGCATATAAAAAATAATATATATATATAAAAGCATGAATCGGTAAAAAGCTAACTAGTGTCGATGAAGCAATTAATATCAAGGTCAATGTTTAAATCTTGTGGAAAGAGTGAGCACAATTCAAAAATCCACTTTGTTTCCATCATAGACACAGTTCTGCGTTTATGCATTCCTCTTCAATGTTTGATCATATCAATACCCATAAATTTTAAGCAGGATGGGTTTCTGTTGTGAACATCCCAGTAGTGTTTTGAGAGGGAATCCTCTTTATATCCTCTTTTAATATTGTATAGATGTTCTCTCAATCTATCCCTGAGTCTTCTTGTGGTCCTCCCAACATATTGTTTTCCGCAGGAGTACTCCAAGAGATAGACGACATGCGTACTGTTACAAGTGATGAGCGACTGTACGTCATAAGATTTTCCTGTTGCATGTTTCTTATGGACTCCATTACACAGACACAGCATACATCTATTGCAAGGGTAGAAACCTTTCAGACCAAAAGCAAAAGATAGTTGCTTAGGAGGGTCAACTATGTTTTGGGCTAGAGTATGCCTCAAAGAAGGTGCTTTCCGGTAAGTAATCTCTGATGGTCTAGTATAATATTGCTGAGCACAGGGTCATTCTTAAGAATGGCCCAGTTCTTTTTGATAATTTTCGCAACCTCCTTGTATTGCACAGAAAAGTTGGTAATGAAAGGGCAAAACCTATCTGGATTTTAAAAATCTTTAGGAGCAAACAGGTCTATTCTATTCAGAGTTTCCACTTCTTTAATTTCGTTCTCCAAAACTACTAGGTCATACCCTTTTTCCAAAAATCCATTTTTCAGAATATCGGCTTGGGGAAAAAAGTCTTCCATTCTGTCACAATTTCTACGTAAACAAAGGATTTGTCCTTTTGGGATGTTTCTCAGCCAACTTGGGTGATGACAGCTATCAGTGGGGATGTAGCTTTTACTGTCTGTATTTTTAAAAAAGTTTTGGTAAAAATCCCAGTGCCATTATTGAGCAAGAGATCTAAAAAATTAATTTCATTGTAGTCATATTGATAAGACAATTTTAATATTCAAATCATTAAAATTAAGAGTGTTAAAAAAGTTAATAAGAGAGAACTCATCACCTTGCCACAGTAAAAATGTCGTCTATATAGCGACAATAAAATAAAAGGTCTGGCCAATCTCTGGAATAAATGAGGCCCTCCTCCCATTTGGACATGAAATGGTTGGCTAGACCTGGGGGCAAATTTCGTTCCCATTGCTATGCCAGTGGTCTGTAAGTAAAATTTGTCGCAGAACCAAAAATAATTATGTTGCATAGCAAAATTAAGGAGTTCTAAGATAAAAATCATCTGTGGCTGTGTTTAAATAGAACTCAGCTGCTGCGATTCCGTCTGCGTGCTTAATATTACGATATAAGGCTGCCACATCTGCTGTGACAAGATATGTGGGAGTGTGGATTTTAACCTTGCTTGGTATGTTTTAAGAAAGCAGGGGTGCTACATACTAATGGTTGGAGAAAAAAATCAATATATTCCCCAATCCAAGAACTCAGGGACCCTATACCACTTACTATGGATCTACCTGTCGGATTGATAGGATCTTTATTAAGCAGTAGAGGATTGGCAGTTTAGGGGCAACCGGACAAAGAAAATATTTTTCTTTTTTTCTTAATTCCATCGTCAAAGCCTCATAATCCCCTTCAATACTTTTTTATAAGGGATAAGAGGGTTCTTATCCAGTACAGTATAAGTATCTTTATCCTTTAAAATATTTTCATTATTTTTTATAGTTTTATCTGTCTCTTTTTGTGTCTTTATAATCATTGAGATCTTAATTTTATTTTGTCATATTTTTTACTTATATATTTTTTAAAGTTATATCATGTGTTTGAGTTTATTATTTACATCACATCTGGCGTTTTACCATTTTTCTATTAAATTATGTTTATTTTTACTATTATAGAGTCCGTTTTATTAATGATTACTCTTTATTCCCTTATTTTATCTGGGATATGTAGTCCCATAGACTAGCATTATTTTCGGCCTCGTATATTAGTGAGTCCTGTTACCTACAGTGTCTCCATATACTGGGCCTCGGAACAATGGAGGTTCCGCAACATCCGGTCCTGTTGTGAAGATGTATTACTTTGTGTAATTAATTACTGCACATCCCGTGTACTTAATTACTACAAATCCCGGATCATCAATATTTGTTATTGACACTGTGATTACCAGATGATCCCATTATATTTGTTTGTTCTGTTTCCTATGCTGCGATGTGTGCATCTCCATTAATATGGCCGTCTCCACATGTACTGCAAAGCCAAACAAAATGGTGTTTTACCGCTTAACTGCACATGCGGCCGGAGCCCTATATAAAGCATCACTAGACTGCTGGCACGCTCCCTTTGAAAACGTGCACGAAACACGTTAGGGAGGAGCCCAGTTAGTGACATCACACCGCACAGGCCACGAGGAAGGCTGGAGGCCATCTTTGAAATTTTATTCATGCCAGATGTGAGTGCAAACGGTTGTTCAATATTTTGCCATAATTTTTCAATAAAATACTGCACTATTAGAGATTCTTTTTCAAGCTCGTTTTTTAACGAGCCCTTAAGGTGGATTCCTGCGATTATCACTATATGCCCATGACTCTGCTGATCACCTGCTGACGTGCGCCAGATGATCCTCTAAGATATCCTTTCGGATCCAGATGAGCAGGAGTGGTTTATTATACTCAAAGCGCAATTTTATTTACTATATTGCGCAATTTTATTTATATATTGCACAATTTTATTTATATATTGCGCTTCTGGTTAGTGCAGTATACATCAGCTTCCAGTTACCCAAGTCACGGAATTCACTTTATCGATTTTTTTTTTTTGATCATCATACATTTGGACTTTATATATTTATTCATTTGTCACAATTGCACTTTATACTGTATTTTATACGTCATATTCGGGCGTCATCACCACCAGGTTTAGTGATTCACAGCGCATTTATTGTGAGAGATATATATATATATATATATATCTATATATCTATATATATATATCTATATATCTATCTTTAGCCTCTTCCATTTTCTAACAATTGCTCCAACAGTTGATCTATTTTCACCAAGCTGCTTGGCAATTGCCCCGTAGCCCTTTCCAGCCTTGTGGAGGTCCACAATTTTGTCTCTAGTGTCTTTTGACAGCTCTTTGGTCTTGCCCATGGTAGTAGTTGGCGTCTGACTGTGGGGTGGACAGGTGTCTTTAACCACCTCCCTCCTGCCTTATAGTCCAATGACGGGCGCAAGGTGGTTCTCTCGTTCTGGGAGGACGTCATATGACGTCCTCCCATTCTCACCGCGCATGCGCGGCTTAGGGAGCGTGCAGCACGGCTATCGGCGGTGCGCTGTGTTCCTCAGACACAGCGGATCACCGATCTACGGAAAGAGCCAAAGATGTCGGCTCGGTCATGTGATCAGCTGTGTCCAATCACAGCTGATCACATGTAAACAGGGAAATGCCGGTTATCGGCATTTCTCTCCTCTCGAACAGCTCGTTGACAGCTCGAGAGGAGAGGCGGTAATCGGCATTCTGCGGAGGGGGCATGTACACTAATCATCAGGGCACTGATGATCGGTGTGCCCTAATGATCAGTGTGGCTCCAGAAGTGCCACCTGTCAGTATCCATCAGTGCCACATGCCAGTGCCCATCATTGCCACATCAATGCCACATATCAGTGCTCATCTGAGCCGCCTTTCAGTGCCGCCTATCAGTGCCATATATCAGTGCTGCTTTTCAGTGCCCATCAGTGATGCCTGTCAATGCCCATCAGTGCCACCTACCAGTGCCTCCTCATCAGTGCCCATCATTGCCACCTATCAGTGTCCATCAGTGCAGCATATCAGTGCCCATCACTGCAGCCTCATTAGCTCACATCAGTGAAGGAGAAAAATCATTTATTTTACAACAAAAACTAAGAAAAAAATTTTTTTTTCAAAATTTTCAGTGGTTTTTGGTTTAAGAAAAAATAAAAAACCCAGAGGTGATTAAATACCACCAAAAGAAAGCTCTGTCACAAAAAAATAAAGATTTCATATGGGTACAGTGTTGCATGACCGCGCAATTGTCATTCAAAGTGTGACAGCGCTGAAAGCTGGAAATTGGCCTGGGCAGGAAGGTGGTATAAGCGCCCTGTAGGCAAGTGGTTAAAGAGCTCAGACAGATGCTACTAAGATTGAGTGGAGTAGAGGTGGACTTTTTAAAGGCTCAGTAACAGGTCTTTGAGAGCCAGAATTCTTGCTGTTTCTTAGCTGTTCAAATACTTATGTATAGCAGTGCAAGACAAGTAAATTCTTTAAAAATCATACAATGTGATTTCCTGATTTTTTTTTTTTTTAAATTCTGTCTCTCAGAGTGGGAATGCACCTACAATGTGAATTTCAGACCCCTCCATGACTTCTAAGTGGGAGAACTTGCAAAATCGCAGGGTGTACACATACTTCTGTTCCTCACTGTGTGTGTATATATGTATATGTGTATGTATGTATGTGTGTGTGTATGTATATATATATATATATATATATATATATATATATATATATATATATATATATATATATATTAGTTTATTACCTCCTTAGCTCTGCATTTGATATCACTAGCTTATTCACAACAGTTGCTGTTAGATTTTATTACTGCTGTGCACCACTGGGATATAAATATTGTGTATGTAATAGGTATACAAAAAACAGTGCTGTAGGACCAATAATTTCTTTGTTACCCTTGGCAACCACAGCTGCTACTGATTTTTCTTTACCTCCTGTAGAGCAGTACCCTGCTATTGGTAACCATACTTCCCCTGCATGTGATCCATTGAAGGCTCCCTCTACAGCACCATTACCCATAACCACTTCTCAGACATCTCCCTCTGCTTCTGTTACCTTTTCCTCTATGCCCCCCAGCTCTGTTACTCCTTTTCCACCAGCAGTAAACTCTGGTCAGCATCATGCAACTGCTTGCAGGACTCCAGTATCTAAACAGAAAAAGAAACAGACTTTTTCTCCTGCTTATTCAATCCTGTCACTTTTCACTGCCTCAACTGTTATTCAGCTAGTTGCAGATTTCTTGCTGATAGAGTCCATTCCTCCTCAATGCTGCCTGCTAATGGGGTTCAATCCTCCTCCATGCTGCCTACTGATGGGTCCATTCTTCCTCCATGCTGTCTGCCGATGGGGCCCATTCCTCCTCTTTGCTGCCTGCCGATGGGGTCCATTCCTCCTCCATGCTGCTTGCCGATGGGGTCCATTCCTCCTCCATGCTGCTTGCCGATGGGGTCCATTCCTCCTCCATGCTGCTTGCCGATGGGGTCCATTCCTCCTCCATGCTGCTTGCCGATGGGGTCCATTCCTCCTCCATGCTGCTTGCCGATGGGGTCCATTCCTCCTCCATGCTGCTTGCCGATGGGGTCCATTCCTCCTCCATGCTGCCTGCCGATGGGGTCTATTCCTCCATGCTGCCTGCCGATGGGGTCCATTCCTCCTCCATGCTGCCTGCCGATGGGGTCCAAAGGACAAAGGTATACCTCTCAGACAAACAATCCAGATCAATCCACAACAGGTGCAGGCTCTGGCTCTCCACCACACACGATGCAATAGGAAGAAGGGTCAGCCGCACACCGGAGGATGGATGAATATAGTGTGTATTTATTCATCCATAAGACACACAAAACACCACGATATGAATACAGAACCTGTTAACACGTTTCATGCGATCTCTTGCTTAATCATAACCAATGATTCCATAACCAATGATTAAGCACGAGATTGTGTGAAACGCGTTAACAGGTCCTGTATTCATGTCCTAGTGTTTTGTGTGTCCTATGGATTAATACACACTATATTAATCTATCCTCTGGTGTGCAGCTGACCCTTTTTCCTATTGCTGATGGGGTCCAGCCTGCTTTCTGTACCTGCCGACGGAGTACAGCCTAGATCTGGTAACCTGCTGCCCAGCCAGATTATGGTAATCTGCAGCCGAGCCGAACTATGCTGTTTCCCGGGCCGCTGTCCAGCTGGACTATGCTGATACCCGGGCCGCTGTCCAGCTGGACTATGCTGATACCCGGGCCGCTGTCCAGCTGGACTATGCTGATACCCGGGCCGCTGTCCAGCTGGACTATGCTGATACCCGGGCCGCTGTCCAGCTGGACTATGCTGATACCCGGGCCGCTGTCCAGCTGGACTATGCTGATACCCGGGCCGCTGTCCAGCTGGACTATGCTGATACCCGGGCCGCTGTCCAGCTGGACTATGCTGATACCCGGGCCGCTGTCCTGCTGGACTATGCTGATACCCGGGCCGCTGTCCTGCTGGACTATGCTGATACCCGGGCCGCTGTCCTGCTGGACTATGCTGATACCCGGGCCGCTGTCCTGCTGGACTATGCTGATACCCGGGCCGCTGTCCTGCTGGACTATGCTGATACCCGGGCCGCTGTCCTGCTGGACTATGCTGATACCCGGGCCGCTGTCCTGCTGGACTATGCTGATACCCGGGCCGCTGTCCAGCTGGACTATGCTGATACCCGGGCCGCTGTCCAGCTGGACTATGCTGATACCCGGGCCGCTGTCCAGCTGGACTATGCTGATACCCGGGCCGCTGTCCAGCTGGACTATGCTGATACCCGGGCCGCTGTCCAGCTGGACTATGCTGATACCCGGGCCGCTGTCCAGCTGGACTATGCTGATACCCGGGCCGCTGTCCAGCTGGACTATGCTGATACCCGGGCCGCTGTCCAGCTGGACTATGCTGATACCCGGGCCGCTGTCCAGCTGGACTATGCTGATACCCGGGCCGCTGTCCAGTCCAGTGGTAGGATTCTGTTGTTTCTCCAAACAGGGTTGGAGAAGACATTGGATGTTGGTACCATTTAAGGGCCAGGTTTCAGTATTGGCTGTTTTTTTTCCCCAGAGGCCTATTGCATCTCACTGTTTGGTTAGCAGTTTTTTACAGGGAGTAATTCGTATTGCTCCCCGTCAGGTTGTCTTTATGTTCTTGGGACCTGAACTTGGTTTTGGAGGTTTTTCAAAAAACACCATTTTGAACCAATTACAGAGATTCCACTGGTCCTGTTGACTCATAAGGTTTTGTTTATAGTGGCATTCACTTCTGCAAGAAGGGTGTCAGAGTTGACAGCTCTTTTTTTGCAGAGAACCAATTCTGGTTTTGTATCACAATAAGGTGGTGTTGTGACCTCAACCAACTTTTTTACCAAAGGAGGTTTCTAATTTTCATCTCAGTCAGGACATTGTTCTACCTTCATTCTTTCCTAGGCCTCAGCAAGGCCTAGAGAAAGTCAGCAAGAGAAAAATTTCTGCATAGTAGAAAAATAGACCAGTGGGTGAGACCCAACTAGAAAAGAAGTCCTCAAGAGAGCATACTGCGGCTTAAAACATAGTGTTTATTACCATTGAAATGGCAAAATACAAAAAGCTACAGCTCCACCTTACACATATAAAACCATTACAACGTTGCCATAAAATAAAACACCTGTACTGGGATCCCGGTCTAAACCACAGGCACTCACGCAAGCACCGCACACTCTATCAGCAGGAAAAATGGGATAACAGAAGACCACTAGGGTCATATAGTATCAAATGAAATGCTAAGGACAGCCGGCATATGATGGAAATCAAGGGACAGTATGCAGGTTAATGGCAGGATCAAAACTGATAGCTGTAATTGTGATCTCAGTCAGTCCCCAGATGAGGAGATATACGGTCAGGTCCATAAATAATGGGACATCAACACAATTCTAACATTTTTGGCTCTATACACCACCACAATGGATTTGAAATGAAATGAACAAGATCTGCTTTAACTGCAGACTGTCAGCTTTAATTTGAGGGTATTTACATCCAAATCAGGTGAACGGTGTAGGAATTACAACAGTTTGCATATGTGCTTCCCACTTGTTAAGGGACCAAAAGTAATGGGACAGAATAATAATCATAAATCAAACTTTCACTTTTTAATACTTGGTTGCAAATTTTTTGCAGTCATTTACAGCCTGAAGTCTGGAATGCATAGACATCACCAGACGCTGGGTTTCATCCCTGGTGATGCTCTGCCAGGCCTCTACTGCAACTGTCTTCAGTTCCTGCTTGTTGTTGGGGCATTTTCCCTTCAGTTTTGTCTTCAGCAAGTGAAATGCATGCTCAATCAGATTCAGGTCAGGTGATTGACTTGGCCATTGCATAACATTCCACTTCTTTCCCTTAAAAAACTCTTTGGCTGCTTTTGCAGTATGCTTTGGGTCATTGTCCATCTGCACTGTGAAGCGGCGTCCAATGAGTTCTGAAGCATTTGACTGAATAGGAGCAGATAATATTGCCCGAAACGCTTCAGAATTCATCCTGCTGCTTTTGTCAGCAGTCACATCATCCAATAGATACAAGAGAACCAGTTCCATTGGCAACCATACCTGCCCACACCATGACACTACCACCACCATGCTTCATTGATGAGGTGGTATGCTTAGGATCATGAGCAGTTCCTTTCCTTCTCCATACTCTTCTCTTCCCATCACTCTGGTATAAGTTGATCTTGGTCTCATCTGTCCATAGGATGTTGTTCCAGAACTGTGAAGGCTTTTTTAGATGTCATTTGGCAAACTCTAATCTGGCCTTCCTGTTTTTGAGGTTCACCAATGGTTTACATCTTGTGGTGAACCCTCTGTATTCACTCTGGTGAAATCTTCTCTTGATTGTTGACATTGACACACATACACCTACCTCCTGGAGAGTGTTCTTGATCTGGCCAACTATTGTGAAGGGTGTTTTCTTCACCAGGGAAAGAATTCTTCGGTCATCCACCACAGTTGTTTTCTGTAGTCTTCCGGGTCTTTTGGTGTTGCTGAGCTCACTGGTGCGTTCCTTCTTTTTAAGAATGTTCCAAACAGTTCTATTGGCCACGCCTAATGTTTTTGCTATCTCTCTGATGGGTTTGTTTTGTTTTTTCAGCCTAATGATGGCTTGCTTCACTGATAGTGACAGCTCTTTGGATCTCATCTTGGGAGTTGACAGCAACAGATTCCAAATGCAAATAGCACACTTGAAATTAACTCTGGACCTTTTATCTGCTCATTGTAATTGGGATAATGAGGGAATAACACACACCTGGCCATGGAACAGCTGAGAAGCCAATTGTCCCATTACTTTTGGTCCCTTAACAAGTGGTAGGCACATTTGCAAACTGTTGTAATTCCTACACCGTTCACCTGATTTGGATGTAAATACCCTCAAATTAAAGCTGACAGTATGCAGTTAAAGCACATCTTGTTTGTTTCATTTCAAATTCATTGTGGTGGTGTATAGAGCCAAAATGTTAGAATTATGTCGATGTCCCAATATTTATGGACTTGACTGTATGTAGGGTAGTAGGTAGCCCTCAGATTTCCCAAGTAGGCACATTGGCAGAGAGTATTAATGTGGTGCACTGCTCTCATGTAGACCGTGAATTAGCCACTCAGTGAGGGTATGTGTAAGGCACACCTGGATCTATGCGCTAATATAGCAGAGACAGACAGTCAATGATACATTTAAACCTGCGGTTCAATCCCCAGAGCCATTTTTGCAGGCATGTAAATTGCATGGCAGTGCCCTTGTAACAAAATAAAAACAAAACGTCAATTACGGGTATGTGTAGGCAAACATATCAAAAGTATATATAATAAACACAATCGAACTCTGGTTGTTTAGCATTTTGCTTTGTTTCACAATTCATCCTCCGCTCCCAAGGTATGTAAGGATCTTTTTGAAGGTGATGGCACAAGTTAGGTCAGATACTATTTCACATTGGATCCGCCAATTGATCATTCAAGCCTATGGTTTGAAAGGTAATGTCCCACCCTTATGAGTGAAGGCACACTCTACCTTGAGTGTGGGGACATCTTGGCAATCTGCCATCAGCTGTCAGTGGCTCAGATTTGCAAGGCCATTACAATGGTCTTTGGTTCACACATTCAAAGGGTCCTACCGGGTGGATGTCAGAGCTGCAGAGAATTCTCTGCCTTTGGCCGCAGTGTTTATGGGTGGCTGAGTAGGTCCTGAGGAATTATTGACAATGGCTATCATGGTGTCACCCTTCCCTTCAAATTTCTTATTGTTTTGGAACATCCCACATAGTCATGAATATCCTGCTCTGTGTCTCCTGCTATATGGTAAAGAAAACTGTATTTTTTTTCTACATACCGGTAAAATCCATGTCTTGGAGTACATCACGGGACAGAGGTCCCACCCCTCTTTCTGGATTTTCATTGCTTGCTACAAAAACTGAAGTTCTTCCCTCGTAGGAGGGATTATATTGGGGAGGACCCCTCTGATTGGTTGGCCAGTGTCCATTCACCTATAGGTGGCCTGTAATCCACATAGAATAACCTGCTCTATGTCCCATGCCAGTATGTCACTTAAAAAAAAAAAATCACTTTTTGCTGTCACAAAGAATATAAACATTCCTTGTGACGGCAATAGGCCTTTGACAGGTACTCTTTATGAAATGATCTGGGCTCATTAAGAATCCAAATCCCTCCTCTGCCCTTAAAAGCATACAGTTACACCAAGATCAGTGTGATTAAATGCTTTTATGTTTTTGACATGGCACTGATTGTTGCTGAGTAAACAAGAAGAGATATCAGATCACCGCTTCCGGTTTTCTATTTAACAGAGCCAAGTCGATCAGAAATAGAGATTTTGTGAAAGCGGGGGGGGGGGGGGGTAGACAGTTTCCTGACTATCCAACATCTTTAGAGACCCTTCTTGTGCAGAATTGTGTGCAGTAGTGTACCCTAGACTGTGTTGTGCTGTACCTTAGACTAATACTCCACTAGTGTGTGCTAGCGACGGAAGCAGTCCTTGACACAGAGACCAGGTTGGCAGGACAAGAGGTACAGAAAAAATGGGTGTCACGTACTACAGACACTATCTTTTTGGAGATGACCTTTGAGAGGGGATGCCAGAGAGGACATCTAGAAATTGCCTCACATGCAGCTGACTAACTACATTTGTATTTGGGGTTTGGTCCACAGCATCTTCTTGGGTACAAATAGGCTGTGATTATCTTTTCCTGAAATTTTAGGAAGGAACCAGGTCTTCCATTTGCTTTGTACCAGTGTCTAACTCTGTGGGAGGAGTTAAGCTAAAAATGGCTTCTTCATTTGGTAACTGAAGTCTACACCTTCCATATTTAGATTATAATCCTGGACACAAGCTTTTCAACAACACCAGATGCTGTGTTAATTTGGACCTTCATGTCTGCGTGTATTAAAGACAGGATGAAAACATCCTGATTGTTCTTCCACTTCACTGCAAGTAATTCTTCATTGCGCAAGGAGGCTTTCTCCCCCTTTTTTCATGTGTTAACAGAGAAGCCCCTGTAATTAAGTTGCATGGTGCCCAGCAGCCAGTTCCAAGATTGAACAGATATTTAAATAGTGGCACGCTTGCAAGATACTTGTCCACGTACAAATGGTTCCCCTTACAGAACAAACGTGACACCAAGGCCCACACTATCTTGCCACTGCTCCCTGTGTAGTCTGGGCATCTGGGGGGCTCAGCTTCATGTGGTTCTAAAGGCTCAATGGTTTTTTACCTTCATGCATTCTATGTATGAAGGTATAAAAAAACCTTCTGTGTGCAGCAGTCCTCCAACACTTATCTGAGCCCCATTGCAATCCACTGATGTGCACGAGAGTGTCTGCTCTCTGGGGACTCCCCCTCCTCATTGGCTGGCTGAGAGAGCAGTGAGAGCCATTGGCTCCCTCTGCTACCAATCACTGCTGGTGAGCCAGTGAGAAGAGAGGGGGAGCAGAGCCAAGGGCTCTGTGTATGAATGGACAAGCACAGCAGTGGCTCAGGAGAGAGCCTGCTTGGGTGCTCCCATAGCAAGCTGCTTGCTCTGGGGGAGCTCAGCAGGGGGGAGGGGCCAGGATTGCTGGCAGTGGGAACTGAAGAGGATCGGGGCTGCTCTGTACTAAATCATTGCACAGAGCAGGTAGGTATAATTTTTTTTTTATTTCCTTTAATAGCACTTTCACTTTCATTTCTTTCATAAGCTCTAAATTTGTATGTATATTCTGTTGCCCTCTCATAGAACTTGTACAGTTTGACCCCAGATCTGGCACACTTGCTGGGGCGATATTGCTTGTTTTGAGTACTGTATGAGGTACTCATCTTTGCATTTGTTTTGTTGGGGCATATACACATTTGCAAATTTTTCAGAGGTAGTTTGAGGGGCTGAATTTTGTGGAGTCAATCATAGTCAGGGACACCCTGAGGATGACAGAGTGAATTATCACTAAAATGCTTTAAAACACGTTCTTGTCTCATGTTGTTATTATTATTATTTTTATTATACAGGATTTATATAT
This sequence comes from Staurois parvus, assembly GCF_062004578.1. Lineage (NCBI taxonomy): Eukaryota > Metazoa > Chordata > Amphibia > Anura > Ranidae > Staurois > Staurois parvus. The sequence continues at coordinate 1,638,471 of NW_028318835.1, forward strand.
CGCCAACAGTTTGCTCAGCACTTTACAATATAACGGGAGACAATACAACAACAATACAGTTCAATACAAGAGGGATAGGAGGGCCCTGCTCCTTGGAGCTTACAATCTGGGAGGGGCTAGTGGTACAAAAGGTATTAACTGTGGGGGATGGACTGGTTCAAAGAGTAGAAGATTCCATTATCTTTTCCTGACCATTGCAGCAGAGAACATGGCCGTATGATGAATCGGGTCTTTGAACCAATATGACCAGAATTCATTCTTTTTTGTAATGCCCATATTAAGGGCTAGGCCCAAACAAAATCCTACATTCGGAAATTGTGATCGGTTTCCACCTAAATGGTCTGGGCGAGATGTGAATATGGGTTGGTGGTGCTGTATTGATGGGCGTAAAGAAAGATTGCTTTGGTCCACAGTCAATCGATACAGATCTTCCATGAAAAACATTTTAAAAAAATCAAGGGGAGTTGGTAAATATGCTGTTTCCACCTGCATTTTGGGTTAGGCTGTAACTTGGGGGACAACAGGTGTTGCCACATCTGGGGGCAGCCAGTCAGGATTTGAAAACCCCTCTGGACAACAGGGGCTGTACAGGACACTAGCCACTTGCTGGGACTCACCATGTCACCATGAGATACTGCAGTGCTGGTGTGTAAAAGGCCAGGATCTACTAGGCCACTGGAGCTTGTCAGTCCATGAAAAGGTAGTGCAGCACTAGTGCATGCATCCTGCTGCATGTGAGAAAAATTATGCGTTTCTTGAACTTCTGCTGTCTGGGAATGGGTATGCCTATTCTTAAAGTGATTCTAAAGCCTCAAGATTTTGTCACAAACTAGCCCCCTTTTAGCTGGGCCCCATCGAGATCCAGCGCTGCGCATGAGAGCTGCTCTTGGCTTTGTTCCTCCTCACTGGGCAGATCGACAGCAGCGAGATTGGCTCCCACTGCTGCCTCTCAATCAACTCCAGTGATGAGGGAGCTGGGGGGTGGGGCTAAGCCCACTGTCTTTGTCAATGGACGCAGCAGTGGGACTCGAGACCGAGCCCGCATAAGTGCCCCTATGGGAATCGGCTTCCCATTGGGGGCACCAACAACACCAGGAGCATCGGTGGGGGGGGGACTTTAGAAGAGGAGGATCGGGACGCTCTGTTCAATTCTATTGCACAGAGCAGGTAAGTATGACATGCTTGTTGATTTTAAAAAATAAAAAACAATTCCTTTATAATCACTTTAACAGGGACTTTGCAGGTTTGTCAGAGCCAGACTCTGACAATGAGGCTTCCTCTTTGCTCTCATCTGATATGTTCAGAATCCTGTTCGCCTACTCACTACTTTTTTTTGGGACATTTTGGGCCCTAAATTTACAGGTACCTAGTGGGACTGTGGGAAAAAGAACTCCTGGCTGTCAGCGACTGCTTGAACCGCTAGAAATAAAATTTACCCCCTAGTGCTAGCAGAGATCAGGCCTGATCTCTCTAACACTGTGGATTTGTGTACTATGTATCAGAGGTGGCAATGATCAGACAAATTGTACTGACACTGCACTTGTTGGGGCAGGGGGGCTAAAGACAAGTGCTGGCAGGTATCTGCGCTGATCCTGCTAACACTGCATTTTTGGGGACATTATACCAAGGGGGACACTAGTATAGTTTTTCTCTTTGATCTGTACAGACACTATACTAGCAATGGCGGTGATCAGCAACCTATAGTGTGAGTGATAATCTACCTACCTGACTCTATCTGATGCTTCAAGTGATGCTAATACAGTCATCAGTGATAATACTGTACACTGACATTGTACTAATGGCACTGACTGGGTGACTAGTATGACCAAAGGTTTAAATGTGCCTAACTAATTTGTGTAAATGTGCTGCTTTTACTCACTGTGATCCTGCTTACTTCTCTCGCTGAGTTGAAAAGGGTTCAAGAAGAGATGAATCATCCAAATCCATGGTCTGCGCTTACAAACATAGGCACAGTACCACTCTGTCATTGGCTGATGCCGATCAGCAGGGTCCCGGCCAAAATTATTTGCCAGAAGCCGCTAACAAACTTGGCCTGCAGCCGATGACAGCTCAGGTTACCGGGTACTCATGTGCCTGCATACCCGGAAGAAGATGCCGAAGTACAAATGTGTTGGAGCCTATACAAGCCGTCAATAAGTGATTAAAGATGTTCGTGAAAATAGGAAAATTACATCTATGCAATGTTGTATGCATGTAGTTGATTTGGGGGCTTTTCAACTGGTTAACTTGTGTATTTGACGGGGCTTGCTATGTTTATGTATAAAAGTGTGCCTGTGACTACTAATACTGTACATAAAGGTAAAGATTTACATTGTGAACTGTACATAATGCATTTTTTACTTGTTTGTTCAGGACAGCCAATGAAATGTAATCTTCATTTGAATGGCACTGTGATAACTTCAGACCAGCCCATCTTATTGTAAGTATTGTAATCTGTTATTTAGAATGTACAGAAGATTAAAGGCTAAGTTCACATTTTCAAGCAGAACTTCATTTTCATAATAAGTAGAAACCTTCTCTAAAGCCTAGTACTCACGATCAGAAAATCGTACAAGAAATACTGCTTTCGGAGCGATCGTACAGTAATCTGATTGTTCGTTCACAGTTTTCGTCTGAAACTATTTGAAGGGACAAGCACGAAAATTTTTCTCACACAATAGCAGATTGTATGATTTTCATTTAATTAGTACAGTTTTTTTCCAAAAATACAATACAAATACAAAAATGATGCATCATTTTCGGAAATGTTTGTAAATTTAGTAACCTCTTCACTTTTGATATGAGACTAGCATGCAAAAAAAAAAAACGGACTAACATTTTGTCTTATATTCTCACCGTATGTACGGGGCATTAGGTCTTTTCTGCCCAAGCAATCTCACTGTGCTTCTCTCACTTACCTAGTCCATGGCAGCCTTAAATCTGCAAAAACACACCTCAAATGATAAAGAACCTACTATAGGCTACCAAAACAGTTTATTAATAATTAGACGTAGCATTTGAGAGAAATGCTCTATGGATGAATATATATTATGATATACTGGGTCAAAGAACTCAATATGATCAGGAATATAAATAAAAATACCCGGTGGTGGTGGCTTTAAAAGGCGAAACATAGATTTGACATTTGACTATATAGATGAAAGCCTCTGACCAATCCCCAGCTACATCCTGAGGAAGCCCCGGTCAGGCCCCAGTTAGTGAGTGGGGCAAAACACGTAGGTGGAAGGGGATATGCCCCCCCCCCTCCCCACAGCTCGGAGTCTTGCTGTCATGTTGGAGTTCACACCAATGTGACTGGCCGACTGAGATAGTGCTATATGTTGCTCTGGTCGGAGATGCTGTAGATCACAGCCAAGCTGCTTTAGACACCTCCTATATACAACTCTCAGGAAAGAGGAAGGAGATCAGTTGGCATGTTGTGGTGAGATGAACATCCAGCTACCTTTTGTATATCAGTGTGTCTGTCACATTCCAGCTGCTTAGTTATACTCCGCCAGTTTGCGGCAGGTATAATCAGCTGCTATAAGGACACAAGGCTTCTTCAGCAAAATTCATTAGCAGACTGGACCCAACTTACTTAGAAGTCGTAGGGTAATGAGAGTCTGTTGTGGATTACAGTTAATGTTCAGAGGAACTGCTCGAGTTATAGCATCTTGTCTTATACAGACACTGCCTCCCACAGTAAGTATTCTGCTACACATAGTATACTGAAGTGCCTGGTACAGTCTTGCCTCTCAGCTAAACTCCACAATCTAGCCACAGGAGTAATCAGCTGCTACACGTACACAAGGCTGTTTCAGATTAGGCTGGACCCGACTTACATGCAAGGCGGAGAGACTGTTGTGGTTTAAAGTTACTGTTCAGAGGTATTGCTCGAGTTACAGCATTTGTAATTTTGCTTTTTGTCCTTCACATACTCTCTCCAACAATAGACTTATAGAACGAGTGTTGCTTTGTCTTAGGACTCCTGCAGTCAACCTGCTCCGACACAATGAACCATCACCTTCTAATGCTTGCCGCTTACCTCAAGGTTTGATCCACACAAAGGTAAGGTCAAACACGCTTTCCCAAACTGTATTAAACCTAGAGTGTTGTGAAAGTGTGTTGGACCTTACCTTTCTGTGGTTAAACCTTGAGGTAAGCAGCAGCATTGGAAGGTGATGGCTCACTGTGGTGGAGCAAATCTGCAAGTATATATTGAGCATGTATAACATATGTCACAGAACACAATACTTTGAAGAAAGAAATCTCACTGGATATTTTTGGACCTTTATGAATTCTATATTTGTTTATTAGTTTTATGTGCATCTGTTTACATGTTTTTTATAGTATTTATGAAATTTTAAAGGGGAATTATGAAGCCCTGTGTGTACAGGGGAAGCTGGGTTTTATTTCATTAAGTTCTATCATCGGTTTAATCACGAATTGTGTTTGGTGCGTTTACATGAGTTTGTCTTTTTTATTTTTATAATTTTCTTTGCACAAAGGGAGTCATACACATTTGGTTGTGCTGCATTTTTTCTTTTTGTTTTATCATAAGTTAAATAATCAGTTATATCACTAATTGTGTTTTATGTGTTTGTAATTTTTTTTCTTTTTGCACAATTATACAAGGGTGTGGAAATTAAAAAAAACTACTAAACAAATGCTTTCCATTTTTAAAAATGGTGCTAGGGAAACCGGTGGTTTTGTATGCTCATCGCTACCTGTTACCTATATCATAGAGGCTGACAGAGTGGTTCTGGTCTTTGTCCGCATCTATGATCAGCCAGCGGAAGAGCCGGATGGTTGACCGGGTGTCCTGTAAGGTGGGACATCCCGTCAGGGCTTTTTTTTCTCAGAGAATAGGTGCAGAAAGTCAACCACGCCCTCACCGCACCACTGCCTAACAGGAGCATTGGTGAATACAAGTAGTGCATACTGCACAGGGCAGAGTTCAGGAGAGCACTGCGTACAGAGTTCAGGAGAGCACTGCGTACAGACTGCGTTCAGGAGTGTTACGTATAGAGTACATGGTGCAGGAGTGCACTACGCAGAGAGACCAGAGTTCATAAGTGGGTTGCTTACAGAGTGCAGGGCTCAGGACTGCATATCTCACAGCCCAGTTTACAACAACCCCTTCTTCTAGTACTGAGCCCTTCATCACCCCCAAATCCTCTCTCCCCCACCTACAGAGTATTAGAGAGAGAAGCTGCTGCAGAAGAGCAGTTACAACGTACAGTAGGAGTTCAATTTTAAGTGGTGAGAGGGGCATTAGTGCTAAGAGGGGGATAGGGGATGACATTTGTGCCAAGTTAATGAGGCATTGGGGCTAAATGGGGGGGGGTTTAATGTGCCAATTTCCAATGTGGGAGAGAGTGGGGATATGTAGAGAAAAGTGGGGGGGGGATATGTGGAGGAAAGTGGGGAGAGAGGGGGGACATTAGAGATAAGTGGGAGGAGAGGGGGGATAAGTGGGAGAAGAGGGGGGACATTAGGGATAAGTGGAGGGAGATGAGGAACATTGGTGATAAGTGGGGGAGAGGGGGCGGGCACTGTGGCTTAGTGGAGGGAGAAGGGGACATATGGGATAAGTGGGGGGGGGGTACATTTAGGTTTAGTGGAGGGAGAGGAGGAAGAATAGAGATAAGTAGGGGAGAAGGGGACATGTGGGATAAGTGGGGGGGGGGGGAGAGGGGCACATTTAAGATAAGTGTGGGAAGGGGGCATTGGGGATAAGTAGGAGTAGAGTGAGACATTGGGGATTAGTGGGGGAGAGGAGGAACATTGAGGATAAGTGGAGTGGGGGGTGATGTTCTGTGTGCATGTAGTGTGCCCTATGTGACTATATTGCATATGCTGAGTGTCATATACCACAGTGCGCTTGATCAGGAAGATTCTAGATGTCCATTACATGTGGGGTACAGCAGCACACCCATTCCTGGAACAGCAGAGGAGCAAAGCTCTGGGCAGCATGCTGCAGGGACTGGAGGCAGCTCAGTGTCCTGGGACTGACGGCCAATAGGAAGTCAGGAAAATATGTATGCACTTGTGGAAAGAGAAGCAAAACTCAGTGCTGGCTTTGCATTGCAGAGGATTATTAGCTGCAATAGAGTATGGGGCTAGGACAGGCTGTAATACGATACATTAGGAGATCAAAAGGAATGTTTGTTGGGAGATAGGAGTCTGTGTACTGTGTACTTGCACAGAACGGCAACCGCACTGAAGGAAACGCCACTTCCCCGCCCTCTGCTCTGCTGCATATTTACATAGTTAGTCTGGCTGAAAAAAGACAAAAGTCCATCCAGTTCAACCATAAAAAAAAAAAAAGTTATAATCCTATACCCATAGTTGATCCAGAGGAGGGCAAAAAAAACAGCAAAGCATGATCCAATTTGCTACTGCTGAGAAAAAAATTCCTTCCTGATCCCCTGAGAGGCAATCGAATATTCCCTGGATCAACTTTACTGGTTAAATGTTAATATCCAGTTATATTCTGTGTATCTAAGACAGAATCCAGGCCTTTTTTGAAGCAATCCACTGAGCTGGCCAGAACCAACTCTTGAGGGAGTCTAGTCCACATTTTCACAGCTCTCACTGTGAAGAAACCTTTCCATGTTTGGAGATTACATTTCTTTTCCTCCAGATGTAAAGCATGCCCCCTTGTCCTCTGTGATGACCTCAGGGTGAATAGCTCTACACCGAGTTTACTTTATGAATCACTGATGTATTTATATGTGTTTATCCCCCCTTAATCTCCTCTTCTCAAGAGAGCATAAATTCAGTTCCTCTAATCTTTCCTCATAGCTGATCTCCTCCATGCCTCGTATCAGTTTGGTTGCCCTTCTCTGTACTTTCTCCAGTTCCCTAATGTTCTTTTTGTGAATTGGTGGCCAAAACTGAACTGCATATTCCAGATGAGGTGTTACTAATGATTTGTACAGGGGTAATAATGATATCTTTCTTTCTGGAGTCTATACCTCTTTTAATCTGCTGTCATGTGCAGAGCAGTGAGGGTTTTGTGCTGCCAGACTAGAAGCCAGGCTTTTCTGTCTTCAGCTTCTGTCAGTGCCAGAGTAAACCGCGGCAGGGCTAAATGTTGATGAAAAATTATTGCCTGGGGCCCGGAACTGGATGTCCTGCAATAGGAATTAAACATTTCTGTTTTAGTGAGTTACAGTCAGGTCCATAAATATTGGGACATCGACACAATTTTGGCTCTATACACCACCACAATGGATTTGAAATGAAATGAACAAGATGTCCTTTAACTGCAGACTGTCAGCTTTAATTTGAGAGTATTTACATCCAAATCAGGTGAACGGTGTAGGAATTACAACAGTTTGCATATGTGCCTCCCACTGGTTAAAGGACCAAAAGTAATGGGACAGAATATTAATCATAAATCAAAATTTCACTTTTTAATACTTGGTTGCAAATCCTTTGCAGTCAATTACAGCCTGAAGTGTGGAACGCATTGACATCACCAGACGCTGGGTTTCATCCCTGGTGATGCTCTGCCAGGCCTCTACTGCACCTGTCTTCAGTTCCTGCTTGTTCTTGGGGCATTTTCCCTTCAGTTTTGTCTTCAGCAAGTGAAATGCATGCTCCATCGGATTCAGGTCAGGTGATTGACTTGGCCATTGCATAACATTCCACTTCTTTACCTTAAAAAACTCTTTGGTTGCTTTTGCAGTATGCTTTGGGTCATTGTCCATCTGCACTGTGAAGCGGCGTCCAATGAGTTCTGAAGCATTTGGCTGAATATGAGCAGATAATATTGCCCAAAACACTTCAGAATTCATCCTGCTGCTTTTGTCAGCAGTCACATCATCAATAAATACAAGAGAACCAGTTCCATTGGCAGCCATACATGCCCACACCATGACACTACCACCACCATGCTTCACTGATGAGGTGGTATGCTTAGGATCATGAGCAGTTCCTTTCCTTCTCCATACTCTTCTCTTCCCATCACTCTGGTATAAGTTGATCTTGGTCTCATCTGTCCATAGGATGTTGTTCCAGAACTGTGAAGGCTTTTTTAGATGTCGTTTGGCAAACTCTAATCTGGCCTTCCTGTTTTTGAGGCTCACCAATGGTTTACATCTTGTGGTGAACCCTCTGTATTCACTCTAGTGAAGTCTTCTCTTGATTGTTGACTTTGACACACATACACCTACCTCCTGGAGAGTGTTCTTGATCTATCCAACTGTTGTGAAGGGTGTTTTCTTCACCAGGGAAAGAATTCTTCGGTCATCCACCACAGTTGTTTTCCGTTGTCTTCCAGGTTTTTTGGTGTTGCTGAGCTCACCGGTGCATTCCTTCTTTTTAAGAATGTTCCAAACAGTTGTTTTGGTCACGCCTAATGTTTTTGCTATCTGTCTGATGGGTTTGTTTTGTTTTTTCAGCCTAATGATGGCTTGCTTCACTGATAGTGACAGCTCTTTGGATCTCATCTTGAGAGTTGAAAGCAACAGATTCCAAATGCAAATAGCACACTTGAAATTAACTCTGGACCTTTTATCTGCTCATTGTAATTGGTATAATGATGGAATAACACACACCTGGCCATGGAACAGCTGAGAAGCCAATTGTCCCATTACTTTTGGTCCCTTAACAAGTGGGAGGCACATATGCAAACTGTTGTAATTCCTACACCGTTCACCTGATTTGGATGTAAATACCCTCAAATTAAAGCTGACAGTCGACAGTTAAAGCGCATCTTGTTTGTTTCATTTCAAATCCATTGTAGTGGTGTATAGAGCCAAAAATGTTAGAATTGTGTCGATGTCCCAATATTTATGGACCTGACTGTATACACATTTAGTTGTGCTGCACTTTTTCTACATTTGATTTCTATTGGTGTTTGAAAACACAACAGTGAAGAGCTACAACATAATATTGAGGTTTCCTTCTGTTTGGTATGTAGTACAAGGGCCAGTCTGATTTGTCACAGATGGAATAGATTGTTCAGGTGTGTCTACCTATTCCATAATTCTGGTAAAGCTAAAGGAAATTGTACAGGAAAAGTACAATCAGATTGCATAGTGTATGGCCATCTTTATGCAATTACATAGGAGGGAGTGGACAGACACTTAGTTGTCAGGCCGCATTCACATCTCCTAGTAGCAAAAACTCACATTCCTGCATGCGTTTCTTTTGGGTGTTTTAGAACATTTTCACTCGTCACACATAAGGCAGCCCATTCATTTCAATAGGCTGCCCTATACGCAATAATCGCCCCAGAAAAGCTCCAGAACCTTTTTTGGAGCAGATGCATTGTGCGTTACCACAGTTTTTGGTGTGTTTGCTGCACCTGGGGCAGGGGCGGACTGACCATTTGGAAACTCGGGCAATGCCCGAGGGCCTGGGGTCAGTAGGGGGCCCCATGAGATGCCCCTGGTACCTTTTTCATAGGCTTTTTTGAGTTTAGGCAAGGACATAGAGGCCCCATGATCCCCTATTGCCCGGGGGCCCCATGAGTTGTCAGTCCGCCCCTGACCTGGGGTGCCTTTACCATGTAATGACAACACAAACACGATGCACATTTGCAGCATGTTTCTGAAACGCATGGCAAAGCATACAATTTCTTTGCATTTTCTGTGCAGTTTGCCATCATTGTTCTTGTGTAAACTAATTTCACTTTCAGGCCCCTTTCACGTCAAGTGTAGGAGCGCATCTTTTTTGGCTAATTTTTCCAGTGACAAACATAGGGCAGCCTGTTGACTTCAGTGGGCTGCGCTGCACGTGGCAAAGTAGCTCATGGGACATTTTGTCATGGTGCGAGTTGCATTTTTTACTGCACGTTTTGCTGCGTTTGCCACCCGTTTTTTCATGTGGCATAATTTGTCTGCTTCTGTGTTTAGTATGCCATCAACAACTAATGACACTGAAAGTGCAACTAGGTAATTTTAGGTGTGTAACCTCTTTCACGAAATCACTTGTACATCAGTTTTGCTTCCTCCTGATAATCAGATATCCTCGTACAGTTATGGCGAATGAGTAAAAACTGTCCTGTCAGAATTCTGTCTTTAAGATGCAGGGAATGAAAACGGTCTGCCCTTAGCAGTGTGTTGGCTGCTGTCTCTTTGCAGTATGTTTTCGTGATCAGAGTGTTATGTTCTGTTGCTTTTTTTAATCCAAAAAAGGAATCTCCTTATTGCTAAAGGTGTATGTAAGTTTGATGTTACTTTAGTTCTGATTTAGGTGGTCAATAAATATTCCCAGTTCTTACACTGCTAACCACGGAACACTGGCGATCAAAAAACTTCCTGCTCCTCCTAATAGCCCAGATAAAGGCAAGCATATTCTGGTGCCCACGGTGCACCCATAGATGTACCTCTTATTTGTTGGTAATTTCTACCTGAAAATTGAAAGTAATTGTTATCCAGTGCAAATTCCAACAATTTTATTAGGAACTTGCTCTGCAGGCCATCTGTGGGACAAAAACTGCTCTAGAAAGAACCATGATGCCCCAGAGTGATGTGGTGTGGACATATATAGTCTCTCCACATCTACGCCTACCAATAGAAAATCATCCTCCACCATGACACCCATAATTTTAGATAAAATGTCTTGTATCCTTTATAAAAGACCTTAGTGCTGTCACCATTTCCTTCAACAAAACACCCCTTGAGGGACTGATGTGAATGTACAATATACTGTAGATTCTTACTCTTTCAAGGAGGCCTTTTATAGCAGAGACTATTGGTCTGTCTGGGGGATCTATGGGATTCTTGTGGATCTTTGAAATAATATAAATGGTGGGAATGTTGTACTCCTTAACCTTAAGTAGGTATATACTCTGTATACCTCTGTATATACTCTGTTGATAAGTCTGCCCTTCTTCTTTAAACCATTTTAATTTATCATTTAGTTCTACAACCATTCTAGGAAAGGGGTTTATGAGTAGTTCTTTATATGTAGATTTGTCTGATAATTGTCTTCTAACCTTTTTCTCATATTGTGTTTCACTTACTACGTTCCCACCTTTGTCAGTCCACTTGGATTCAGTTAGTTCTTTCAATGCCCGTCTTTCATAGGCTTTTAAATTATCCATCCCCGTATAGGTCCAATCGATTTTTTTCAAATCTGTACTAACTAGGTCCAAGACGAGGCCCAGCCTCTTGTTATTTCTTAATGGTGGCATTTTGGTGAGCCTTATATCAAGCTTAGGGTATCTTCTTATCTGGTCTGTTTCATAGACATCCTCCTAACCATCCATGTAATTTTCTTCCAACAATGAGATCAAGTTGTTAAATTCTTCCCTTTCTGCGTCCATCTGAGCAGCTGACGCATGACTAGTAATTTCTTTTTTTAATAAAAGTGTTCCTATGTACGCTATATCAAGATATAGCGTACATAGGAACTCTTTTATTAAAAATAGATTAACATTTTTGAAAACTAAAAATTCATCTATGTTGGTGAAAATGGTATTCCTTTTTGAAGCAAGTTTTTGAAGAGTTTAGAACAGTCACATCAATGACTTTCTAACCAAAGTAGAGGTCCAGGACCTATGGTGAGGTCCATTCACCTAGGGTGAATCTATAAAGATGGCGAAGGAGGGTGGGGCTAGTTAGTACTAGTCTCATGGGTCCTATTGGCTAAAGATGAGCGATGAGTGAAGAATCTATCCCAGTCCTCCAATGAGATTGGAACATCAACCAGTAGGAATGTTCAAAGAAGGGGGGGGGGGTTACCATCCCATCCTGTAAAAGCTGAACCAGCCAGCAGGACCTGGGCTTGCAACAAGTCAGAAATGCCATGCACGAGAGAGCCGTTTGTAAACATTAAGGTCCCAAAGAATGTTGATAAAGAGAACCTATCCCTGTATCTCTCCTAGGGATGGAGTTGGAGTGTAATAAAGGGAAGGCAAGTGGAAGACCCCCGTAAGGCAGGTTCAATCTAGGGAAGTGCTCGGAGATCGCATGGGGTGGTAGCCTGTGGGTGAGACTTAGCAAAACTGCTGTAGAACCAGTTGACCGTTTTGGCCAAAACTTCAGAAGAGCCGTGGTTTCTGACAGCCCCAAATACAGTCAGTGAAAGCTGTTTGTAAAGATTTGAAAAACTTACTTGGGGCTACTATATAAATGACTTGAAAAACATATAAGAAATGTGGAACAATGTCCATTTTCAGGATGGTAATTCTTCCAAACAAGGAGTCTATGGTACTGTCATTTGACTTAAGGTCAGTAAGAGTCCGGTGTAAAAGAGGATTGTAGTTTAATACCTAAAGTTGGTTTAGGTCGGTGGGGATATAATGTAAATCCCCAGATATCTGAAGGCTAAGGTACATATTTTGAAGGGAAAATTGTCCCAGAGATGCTGGACGTAAGATGGAGATAGAGTTACATTGAGAATCTACACTTAGAGAGAGAGAGAGAGACCTTAAAATTGCTGTATTGTCTGAAACGGTGAGACCAAGTCCAAGTTTCACTTGTTGCTGTGATCACAAGGTAATGCCCAAGATGGATGGCTATGAATAGCAACTGCCAGGTTTTCCATCATGTACAACGAGGGGGGACAAGGAACACACTTGTCAGTTGCCATTACTTAGAGAATCCCAGTGTCAGAGAACCATTGATGCGAACCCTGGCATCCGTTGTGGGATACAGAGCCATGATTTTGTGCTATAGGGAAAAGCCCACAACTATTTGGAGGAGCTTTTGTCTGAGAAAAGGCCAGCTAACACGATCAAATTCCTTCTCCGCATCTACAGAGAGAAGGCAAGGCGGGATGTTGGAGAGTTAATGGTTTGTAAGTAACAGAGTTTTGAGAGGTACTGTCGCTTGCCTCCGCACCTGAATAAACACCACCTGGTTTGTATGTATAAGTGTGGGTACAAAATCGTGCACTTGGGAGGCAGTCATTTTGACATATAATGTCAGGTCCATGCCAATAAGCAAAATGGAATGATAGCTTGAACTTTAATGATGGGACCTTGCCTGCTTTTGGAATAAGGAATAGATTGGCAAAAAAAGAGTTTTCAGGAAGATAGTTAAAAACTTTCAGCATAAACAGGGTGAAGTGTTCCTTACTGTATATGTTTTGCAGAATTTAGGGGTGAAGCCATCTGGGCCTGGACTTTGCTGGAGGGGATAGAGGCCATGGCATACAAGTTTTTCCATAGTGAATGCAAAATCAAGTGAGTCTCTAGTAGGGATGTATAAGGTAGGGAGCGCTGTGTCAACAACATAATCACAGAGGTGGTGGGTATAAATGTCAGAGCTCTTGAAAGGAGAGGGTAAGTTATAGAGAGAGCAGAAGAAATTCTGAAAAGTTTCAAGGAGCAACAGTGGTGAAGAGGTAAGGTCACCTCCATGAGTCCTGATGCTGGGGATGTAGGTTTGCGGGGTATGTGGGTGTACTGTAGGAATCGAGCCAAGTAGAGAAAATATCACCCATCATTTCAGGTGAAGGAGCTGATTTGTGTTGGATTTCCAAGGAATGGAGTTTATGGATAGTATCCTGTATGGATTGTGAGCGCTCCTTTTTGAAGTTGGTCACCATGTTGAATAAAGACCTCCGTAGGATGGCTTTTAAGTCTTCCCACTGTATAGGTAAAGAGATCTCATCATTTTGATTATCGAGTAAATATTACGGGTTGTATCTGCTACTGCTCGATTACAGGTCGAGTCCGCTAGTAAAGTATCATTTAGGTGCTATTCATTTAGGTCTATTCAGATCGCAGGGCTTGAGGGACCTCCATGATAAAGAATATCCACTTTAGCTGCTTATCTTTTTCTTTTTTTTTTTGCTGTTAAATTACTTAGAACCTTAAAACATTATATATTTTTTAAACCAGAGGCCCTAGAAAATAAAACATGGGCTTTGCAATTATTTTATGTCGCACAGTATTTGAGCAGTGGTTTTTCAGACGCAATATTTAGGGGAAAAAATGCACGTAAACCCTATATAATACCCATTGTTGGTAAAATATAAAAGATGGTGTTATGCTGAGTAGATGGATACGCAACATATCATGTTTTCATATTGCGTATGCTCGTGGAATGGCGCCAAACTATGGTATTTAAAAATCTCCAAAGTGAATGCTTTAACAGCCTTTACAGTTTACCAGTTTAGAGAAACACAGGTCTGGTGCTAGAATTATTGCTTTCGCTCTGACGTTCTCGGCGATACCTCACAATTGTGATGTGATCACTGTTTGCGTGTGGGACCAACGTATGTGTTTGCCTTTGCGCATGAGCACGGGTAGACGGGCACTTAAAAAAAATTGAACACATTTTTTTTAAACTCTATCTCTTTACATTTTTTTTTATCACTGTAAACAAGTAGTTACAGGTACTCTTTATGGAGAGATGCCCCTGTAAAAGAAATCTAGTGGCTAGGATTGCTTTTACAAAAATAGAAAATTGCCCACAGTAAAAAAAACTCTACCGGGGTGATGCCTGCAGGCATCATCCCAGTATACCGCTTGAAACTGCCGATTTACATGTATGTTAGACGGTCTTCAAGGGGCTATAGGGGAATGGTCAGATTCCATTCCAGAACAAGGTGGTTGGAGAAAAAAATAGTCAAAAATGAACCTATTTTTCTTTGGCCCACCACTCTTATAGTTAATAAGAGTGGTGGGCCAAAGAAAAATAGGTTCATTTTTTTTTATTCTTCTGGTACAGTGTCTGCCAAAAGATCAATTAGTTGATAGAAATGGAGTTGTCTTTTAAGCAAATGTAATTAGCTGTATGGCACTTGTTTGCGCTGAGGGGAAGAATCAAGGTGAGGTTCTAGAATTAAATTAATGTTGCCCTTCTGTACCTTCTGAAAAATCTGTGAGAAGGTGGAGGCATTGAGTAATATCCAAGACCTGGTTTTGATTCAGTATGTACAAATTGGCCATTGTGAGAGTGAACTTGAGAAATACAGTAATGACCATCAGGGTCAGTGACATGGTCTGCAGGGTGAATAGGGAGATGTCCAATGGAGAGTCGCTTTGTCTTAATAGATGGAAAAGTACCATGGAACTATCTCTTATAGTATCAATGGTTACAAAGAGGAGTATGGTCCAAACAAAAGTGGGTCACTTGGAAGATAACAAGGTCAACCTTGGATTTATGCAAGGAATACAGGATTTGGCCCCGCTTAGATTGGTTGTTGAGCCCATTGGCATTGAAGGAAGAAATCTTGAATGGTGTTGGCTTGGATTCCCTGGTGTCATGGCTGGTGGGAGAAAAAAAAAGAGAGAATGGAGGGGGAGAAGGGGAGTGGGGAAAAAGGGGGAGTAGAAGGAGCAAAGAAAAAGGGTAAAAAGACTCAGAAAAGAGTTACGCTCATGAGACTGGGAGCTGCTGTCAGGAATGGACTTGCCAGTAATGGTGGGACTCACCTGCCTTGTGGGCTGCAGTACCAGGGCTGGCCAGCGGGTGCACCCAGCAATCAGACTCAACCCTGCAGCCAGCCAAACACCTGAAGTTGATTATACAGGTGTATTTAAGGGATGGCCAGACCTGCAGTCTCGGCCTTGGTGTGTGTTTTTCCTGGGCCCTGTATCTTGTTCCTGCATCCCTGTTCCTGTCCCTGTCTCTGTCTGATTCGTTGCTGATCCTGCCTGATCTGGACCTCTGCTCACTTCTCCTGTTTCATCCCTGGCTTGTGACCCCGACCATTCTCTGCCTGACCCCCTGTACCTACCTGCCCGATTGTTATTGACCCGGCCTGCCTGACGACGCTTGTATTGTATGTACTGTTATCTGTGGGTGGTTTGGTTTCGTTCGCTTGCACTGTGTTATGTTTTAGTATTGCACTGCGTTTATGTTTGTATTGTTAGTCTTTAATAAATTATATTGTTTATAACTTATCTGAAGCCTGCATTTCCCTGCGTCAGTCACATACCTCTGGTCATACCCCGGAGCCCTGACATTACACCAAGGCCAATCCTGACCAGAAGTGGCTGCACAGGGAAGCCATCTTGGCTTGTTGCTGGGAAGGATGGATCTTGATGAGGTTGTGTATTTATCTCTGCTAGTGTTTGATGACAGAGAGTATGCTTATCAAACTCTGAAGGAGTATCCCAGGGATGAACTGCTAGAATGTATACGGATCGCTCATTGCCTAGTAGATCAGGGCACAGAGTTCTCTGAGGTGCAGCCATTGATTCAGGTTTGTGCTGAGTTGGTTTCATCTGGTACCCCCAAATGCAGGGATGAATTTTTGCCGCCACTTAGTGCCGACCAGGTAGAGTCCCTGGTATGGTTATTAGAGGATGATGTGGATTACTTTCTGGAGCGTTATTCTGCATGTTCACCACAGGTACTAAGAGATTGTATAAACGCAGTGCAGTCATTGACCAGACAGGCTTTGTGTAAACTGAGCTTTGTTCAACCCATACTGCAGACATGGTCAGACTTGTTGCACCCAGCCTCAGTCAGCTTACAACGTCATTCCTCCACTCAAGGCACTCTTCCTGCATCTCCGACAGCACCCCCAGTGACTGCCCAGTATACTCTAACTACCACATACCAGTCCTCTGCTCCCACTCGCTGCACCTATCCTTTCTTTAACCCTGTAAAGAAGTCCTCTGTAGCAACTGCTCCCTCCTCTGTTCCATCTTCCAGCTCTTCTCTGTCCTCAGCTGCTCCATTCGTTTGCAGACCTGCGTTTACTTGCAGTTCCCCAGTAGTTAAAACCAGAAAAAAGCGGAAATTCTTTCCAACCAATACCATCCTGCCAGTATCCAAACCGGTGAGCCTGCCGTCTGAGAACCTGCCTTCCGTGGTTCAGCCTGGTGCCTCGGCACCCGCACTTCAGCCTGATGCCTGTACCCAGCCTGATGAACTGATCCAGCCTGATGATCCTATCACGCCTGATGACCCAGTGCCCGCTGTGGAGCCAGACGATCCGGTACCTGATGACCCGGTGCCCACTGTCATGCCTGGTGACCCAATGCCCACTGTCGAGCCAGACGAGCCAATGCCTGATGACCCAGTGCCCGCGGTCATACCTGGTGACCCGATGCCCGCTGTCGAGCCAGACGATCCAATGCCTGATGAACCAGTGCCCGCGGTCATGCCTGGTGACCCGATGCCCGCTGTCGAGACAGACGATCCAACGCCAGATGACCCGGTACCCGCTGTCGATCCAGATGATCCGGTACCTGATGACCCGGTGCCCGCTGTCATGCCAATTGACTCAGAGCCCACTGTCGTGCCTGGTGACTCGGTGCCCACTGCCTTGCCAGATGACGCGGTGCCCGCTGTCGAGCCAAATGACCTGATGCCTGGTGACCCGATGCCCGCTGTCGAGCCAGACGATCCAATGTCTGACCCAGTGCCCGCGGTCATGCCAGTTGACTCGGAGCCCACTGTCGTGCCTGGTGACTCGGTGCCCACTGCCTTGCCAGATGACCCGGTGCCCGCTGGCGAGCCAAATGACCTGATGCCTGGTGACCCAGTGCCCGCTGTCATACCTGGTGACCCGATGCCTGCTGTCGAGCCAGACAATCCCATGCCTGATGACCCAGTGCCCGCTGTCATGCCTGGTGACCCGATGCCCGCTGTCGGGCCAGACGATCCAATGTCTGACCCAGTGCCAATGGTCATGCCAGTTGACTCGGAACCCACTGTCGTGCCTGGTGACTCGGTGCCCACTGCCTTGCCAGATGACGCGGTGCCCGCTGGCGAGCTAAATGACCTGATGCCTGGTGACCCGATGCCCGTTGTCGTGCCTGATGACCCGGTGCCCGCCGCTCCGCCTGGGGGCCCGGCGCTCTGCCTGGGGGCCCGATGTCTGTCGCTCCGCCTGGGGGCCCGATGTCTGTCGCTCCGCCTGGGGGCCCGATGTCTGTCGCTCCGCCTGGGGGCCCGATGCCTGTCGCTCCGCCTGGGGGCCCGATGCCTGTCGCTCCGCCTGGGGGCCCGATGCCTGTCGCTCCGCCTGGGGGCCCGATGCCTGTCGCTCCGCCTGGGGGCCCGATGCCTGTGGGCCCGCCGCCCCGCCTGTGGGCCCGCCGCCCCGCCTGGGGGCCCGCCGCCCCGCCTGGGGGCCCGCAGCCCCGCCTGGGGGCCCGCAGCCCCGCCTGGGGGCCCGGCGCCTGCCGCCCCGCCTGGTGGCCAGGCGCCCGCCGCTCCGCCTGGTGATCCGGTGCCCTGCCCGGTGTGCCGCTGCCCGGAGTCCTGCCCGGTGTGCCGCTGCCCGGAGTCCTGCCCGGTGTGCCAGTCTTTGATATCCCGCCAGTTACCAGACCCAGGCGGTGGAACATTTTGCCCAGCTAGGACTGTTTGGAGCGTCCTGAGGCCGCTCCTTGAGGGGGGGGTACTGTCAGGAATGGACTTTCCAGTAATGGTGGGACTCACCTGCCTTGTGGGCTGCAGTACCAGGGCTGGCCAGCGGGTGCACCCAGCAATCAGACTCAACCCTGCAGCCAGCCAAACACCTGAAGTTGATTATACAGGTGTATTTAAGGGATGGCCAGACCTGCAGTCTCGGCCTTGGTGTGTGTTTTTCCTGGGCCCTGTATCTTGTTCCTGCATCCCTGTTCCTGTCCCTGTCTCTGTCTGATTCGTTGCTGATCCTGCCTGATCTGGACCTCTGCTGACTTCTCCTGTTTCATCCCTGGCTTGTGACCCCGACCATTCTCTGCCTGACCCCCTGTACCTACCTGCCCGATTGTTATTGACCCGGCCTGCCTGACGACGCTTGTATTGTATGTACTGTTATCTGTGGGTGGTTTGGTTTGGTTCGTTTGCACTCTGTTATGTTTTAGTATTGCACTGCGTTTGTTTGTATTGTTAGTCTTTAATAAATTATATTGTTTATAACTTATCTGAAGCCTGCGTTTCCCTGCGTCAGTCACATACCTCTGGTCATACCCCGGAGCCCTGACAGCTGCCCACAGTCCATGGAAAAAAAGTGGGGAATATAAGAACAGGAAAACTATCTAAAACTTACAAAATCCCTACCAGAGGGCTGGGTACGCAGAAAGGTAGCCCCACAATATGCACCCAGAGAAATACAGAGTAGTGTGTTAGCTGTCAAACCAAACATAGAGCACAATGTTGGGGGGGCACAAAGGGTATCCCCAAGAAAGGGCCACATGATCACTTCCTTGGGTTCTGCTGTCAAGATCCACTGCAGATCAGTAATAGGCACTGAAACATTAATCTGACCTTAGCTATGAGGCAACAGCTGCCTGTCATTCGTATAATTGCTCCCTAAGGTAAGGCCCTAAAAAGAATGTAAACAAAGCTAACATCCTTACCACATCATTCCAAAGAATAAAGGGGAAAAGGACAATGTTGGAAAATGTATATTGGTGCTAGACCAATGAGGCACAGGACAGCAAAACTATATGGCTCTAAGAGCATTCTAAAACGTGATAATGTAACAGCAAAATGCACCTAGTCACGAATAGAGCACAGGCACTCTATCCTATGGCACAGTTATGTGTTGGGACTTGATGGCTGTCCACTAGGCTTAAAAAAAAAAATGGTAATAGTGCAACACTATGAGTGAGACTACCCAAAACCACAAACATGCACAATTTTCACCCAAAAGAAATTGTGTTAAAAGCAGCCCAAAAACCAATAAACAAATTATTTAGTTAGTTTTAAAATTAATTAAATATGAACATAATATACTCCCATAAAAAAATGAAGCCCCATTGTGTGGGCATAACACGTAAGGTGGAGTACGTGACATCCTCTCACCACCTGGGAGCTGCTGCCTGTGTAATAACTAGTGGGGAGAATTATCCTGATTCCTTCTCTGGCCATGCTGTGATTGTTCTTAAAGCTATATGTCATCTTTTATGGGTAGTATATTATGGTTTCATATTACGTAACATTTTAAAAATGAGAGAACTAGAAGTGTGTGTGTGTTTTGTGTCTGCTGAGGAGGAGAGGAGGAAGAGAGTGGTTCTCAAACCCAAAAAGGAGAGATCTGGTGACCTTGGTAGTGAGTCCCTGGAAAAGCTGAAGAAAGGACATACATCTGGCGTTTTTTGATCTCTTATAATATGGAGGATTGAGCGTATATACTTGTTTACATTAAGGCACATTATGTAATCATTTGAAGAGTGTCATTGGTATTGACATATGTTCATCAATACAGAGCACTGTGAAGAATTATGGGACTTTATATTGTTTATTAGTTTTTGGAATGCTTTTAAGACCATTTCTTTTGGAAGTTTGAGATTTGGAGTAGTTTTACGCACAGCACTGCTGATCAGTAAGGATTAAAGTCATGGTAACCAAAATAAAAGAACTGAATTATTGGGATGATACCACGGGCAGCACAGCGACTCAATGGTTAGCACTTCCGCCTGGCAGTACTAGGGTCGTTGGTTCGAACCAAGCCACGGAAACCACCTGCCTGGAGTTTGCATGTTCTCCCTGTGCCTGCGTGGGTTTCCTCCCACACTCCAAAGACATGCTGGTAGGTTAATTGGATCCTGTCTAAATTGATCCTAGTATGTGTATGTATGAATGTGAGTTAGGGACCTTAGATTGTACGCCCCTTGAGGGTTGGGGACTGATGTGAATTTACTATATATATATATATATATATATATATATATATATATATATATACACACACACACAGGTGAAACTCGAAAAATTAGAATTTCATGCACAAGTTCATTTATTTCAGTAATGCAATTTAAATGGTAATAATATGAGATAGACTCATTACATGCAAAGCAAGATAGTTCAAGCCGTGATTTGCCATAATTGTGATGATTATGGTTTACAGCTCATGAAAACCCCAAATCCACAATCTCAGAAAATTAGAATATTACATGCAATCAATAAAACAAGGATTGTACATAGAACAGTATCGGACCTCTGAAAAGTATAAGCATGCATATGTACTCAGTACTTGGTTTGGGCCCCTTTTGCAGCAATTACTGCCTCAATGTGACGTGGCATGGAAGCTATCAGCCTGTGGCACTGCTGAGGTGTTATGGAAGACCAGGATGCTTCAATAGCGGCCTTCAGCTCTTCTGCATTGTTCCGTCTCATGTCTCTCATCTTTCTCTTGGTAATGCCCCATAGATTCTCTATGGGGTTCAGGTTAGGCAAGTTTGCTGGCCAATCAAGCACAGTAATCCCACGGTCATTGAACCAGGTTTTGGTGCTTTTGGCAGTGTGGGCACGTGCCACGTCCTGCTGGAAAATGAAGTCAGCATCCCTATAAAGCTCGTCTGTGGAAGGAAGCATGAAGTGCTCCAAAATCTCCTGGTAGACAGTGGACCAACACTAGCAGATGACATGGCTCCCCAAATCAACACAGACTGTGGAAACTTCACACTGGACTTCAAGCATCTTGCAGTGTGTGCCTCTCCATTCTTCCTCCATACTCTGGGGCCTTGATTTCCAAATGAGATGCAAAATTTGCTCTCATCAGAAAAGAGGACTTTGGACCACTGAGCAACAGACCAGGTCTGTTTTTCTTTAGCCCAGGTAAGATGCTTCTGATGTTTGTTGTTCAGGAGCGGCTTGACAAGAGGAATACGACATTTGAAGCCCATGTCCAGGATCCGTCTGTGTGTGGTGGCTCTTGATGCACTGACTCCAGCCTCAGTCCACTCCTTGTGAAAGTCCCCAACACTTTTGAATGGCCTTTTCCTGACAATCCTGGAGAGGCTGCGGTCATCCCTGCTGCTTGTGCACCTTTTTCTTCCACACTTTTCCCTTCCACATAACTTTCTATTAATGTGCTTTGATACAGCACTTTGGGAACATCCAACTTCTTTTGCAATTACCATTTGAGGCTTATGGAGGGTGTCAGTGATGGTTTTCTGCACAACTGTCAGGTCAGCAGCCTTTTCCATGATTGTGATTCCTACTGAACCAGACTGAGACCATTTAAAGGCTCAGGAACCCTTTGCAGGTGTTATGGCTTAATTAGCTGATTAGAGTGGGACACTTTGAGCCTAGAATATTGCACCTTTTTACAATATTCTAATTTTCTGAGATTGTTTATTTAGGGTTTTCATGAGCTGTAAGCCATAATCATCACAATTATGACAAATCACAGCTTGAACTATCTTGCTTTGCATGTAATGAGTCTATCTCATATATTAGTTTCACCTTTTAAGTTGCATTACTGAAATAAATGAACTTTTGCACGATATTCTAATTTTTCGAGTTTCACGTGTGTGTGTGTGTGTGTGTGTGTGTGTGTGTGTGTGTGCGTGTGTGTGCGTGTGTAAAGCTCTGCGTAAATTGACGCCGCTATATAAGTACCTGAAATAAATAAAATAAATAAGTTAAAAATGCAAAAAAGCCATGTCCCTAAAATCTGCTCACAGTTACCGGTTGGTCTGCAAGCAACCCCATAAGTCAGCAACTATGTGAGCAAGAATAGAGAAGAACTAGAAAGAAAAAGTAGGGAAAGAGAAAGGGGTGAGGGAAGGGAAGGATGTAACTTAGCCTCGGAAGCCCAAGAGGAACAGTCAGACAAGGCCCAAACAGGTTGGTTGGATTGAGGAGAACTCATACGGTACTCCAGGCCTTGAGAAATTTGGCATGTGAATCATTCAGAATAGTGGACATTTGCTCATGAAGCATCATTGCAGTCATACGTATCTTCATCCCCTGGAAGGCTACGTGCTGGGTCTTCCAGGCTTGAGTTAAGGTCCGTTTGGCTGAAATAAAAAGATATGTTACCAGTTTCTGCTGTGATGTATATAAGCCGGGTATTGGGCAGTGCAATAGGGCCAACTTTGCATCCCTACGGACCGTTAGCTGGAAAAGGGTCTGATTGTAGGACCACCAGATATGCAGGATATCCCTCTGCTCTACTCCTGGGGTAAGCATGGGTATCTCAGGCAGGGATCCAGTACAATCTGAATAGGACCTTGTATGCTGCTTCAAGTATAATTGCATTGAAGAAGCATTTGGCAACTATTTTCCAAGCCTTACTCTAGTCATCCAAATTTATGGGGGACTGGAGGTCCCGTTCCCATTGGGACATCTAAGAGAGGGATGTTGATGACTGGTGGCCATTCAGGGATGCATAAATAGCCAAGATGAGACCAGGGGCATGCTGACATGCATGTTCAATTAATGTCTTTTGATATGGTTTGGTGGACATGTGGCGTAGAGCAACAATTCAATGTTTTAAGCTGAAGAATGCGGAAGTGCTCCCTGGCTGGGGCATCATATGTCTTTCGGATAGCTTCCCAAGGATGGAAAGGAGCAGGAGAAAAGTTTTCGACTCATAAAGCCTTGGGAGAGCCACCAAGAGAATGCCCGATGTTCCTTCAGGCCCGGGGGAAGAAGAAGATTGTGAGTGATAGGAAGTAGTGGTATAAAAAAGGCCATCAAGTTGCCTACTGAATCTCATATTCGCAGGCTATGGCAACATCATGGGACTCAGGGAAGGGGGTGTAATTTATTGGTGAGCCAGAGCAAGGCCTGCAATGAAGACTGATCATATTTGGCGAGGGGGACAGGCTGGCATTCCTTACGCAAAGTACGCATTGCGGCGCTAAGTACATCATGCTTTCAACACAGTAACAAAGGAACATCCCAACATCCTCTCATCATCTCTCCTCTGATCTCCAGGTAACCACTGCTTCCATCGCCCTCTGAAACTTCCTGCTCTAACTGCAACTGACAACTGCCTCCTGTTGCCCCTGGTAACCACTGCTTGTACTGCTCTCTCAATTGCTAAGCTACTTTGCATGCCTGAAATTATCTGCATTGTTAGATTTTTTTCTGCTTTCCTTGTAACTATTGTGTACACTTGCCTGTATGAAGTGAACTTAGCCTCATAGTAAA
Organism: Staurois parvus; assembly: GCF_062004578.1. Taxonomy (NCBI): domain Eukaryota; kingdom Metazoa; phylum Chordata; class Amphibia; order Anura; family Ranidae; genus Staurois; species Staurois parvus. Next base: position 1,662,215 of record NW_028318835.1, read on the forward strand.
TTAGCTGAGATCAAACACCTTGCCTTATCTTGTGTCCATCCTGCTTGCAATTTGTTAAGGGCAAAACACATCCCCCATGTGTCATTTATTAGCTCTTTATTGAAGGATTGCCTACCTCCCCCCCCCCCCCATCCATTCAAGTATAAATTTAGTACAGTTCTGGGGACAGGCTGGCATTCCATACGCAAAGTACGCATTACGGCGCTAAGTACATCATACTTTCAACATGTAACTTTAACTAAGGCAAGTACAAACAATAGTGCTCCACCAAGTAGATTGCATGTGCTCTCCCCTCTTACCTCTTTCCGTCTGCCTTCCTTTGTTATTTCTCCTCTCTCCAGCATGCTTTTGCTAACTCTTTGTTGCTATAATGCCCTCTCTTAAACTCTCTCTTGTTTACCCCTCCTCCCCACCACACAACCTGTACATATCACCCTCACTTCTGCCCTCTCAATATCACTGCACTTATCTCCTACTCTCTCTTGGTCCACATAATGTCACCGCTACAAAAGCACTGCGGCATTTGCCCTCATATAAATCTCGCTCCCACCTCACCTCCCTCGCCCTCCTATTACTACTAACTTCTGGAGACATTGCCCCAAACCCTGGCCCTCCACCATCAAACTCCAACCCACAGGAGCAGCAGCCTCCCCTCTCTGGCCGCAGCCGCAACCCTCACTCTCTCATCTCCATCCCCCTGCTTCCACACACCAACCCCTCCCTCCTATGTGGCCTCTGGAATGTCCGCTGAGCCTCTAACAAACTCTCTACTATCAATGATCTCTTCCTCTCCCACTCCCTCAACCTTCTTGCTATTACTGAAACCTGGCTCCGGGATTCCGACTCGGTCTCCTCAGCTGCACTCTCCCATGGCGGCCTCCTCTAGACTCACTCGCCCAGACCCAGTGGACGAAAAGGGGGCGGAGTTGGACTTCTTCTTTCCCCACAAAGCACGTTCCAGGTTCTTCCTGCCCCTCCATCTCTGTCCCTCCGCTCCTTTGAAGTGCACTGTATTCGTCTCTTTTCTCCTGTTTGTCTGAGGATTGCTGTTATCTACCGGCTCCCGGGCCCAGTTTCACGCTTTCTCGATGACTTTTCAGCATGACTACCATACTTTCTCTCCTCTGAGGTGCCTGCCATCATCCTTGGTGACTTTAACATCCCAGTCAATGTTCACACCCCTGCCACCTCTCAACTACTCAACCTAACCTCTTCTTTTAACCTAACATAATGGTCACAATCCACCACTCACTCCAATGGCAATATCCTTGACCTTGTAATCACCCATCTATGCACTCCCTGTAACCTCTCTAACACCCCTTTTCCTCTCTCTGATCACAACTTGATCAGCTTCACACTCTCCCTGCCTCCTACCTCCCATGCCTCCAACCAGCAAACCATTACCTGTAGAAATCTCCATCACCTCAGCCCTGACCTTCTCCACTCTGCTACAGAGCGCCTCTATGATGAAATTGCACCCCTGTCCTGCCCAGAGCTGGCCACATCTGCCTACAACAACTCTCTATCATCCTCCCTGGACGCTCTTGCTCCTCTTTCTACACGCAGAACCAGGCCTCGCCTGTCACAACCCTGGCAAACAGATGACACCAGAAGTCTCAAGAGACGCAGCCGCACTGTTGAGCGAGCATGGCGTAAAAAACCCTGGAAAACTTTACCCTCTACAAATCCGCTCTTCTCAAATACAATTCCAGGCTCCACGCTGCTAAGTAAACCTACTATAACACTCTCATCAAGACCCTTTCATTCAATCCTCATCAACTCTTCTCTACCCTTAATTCCTTACTCCACCCCCCATTTCCTCCACCCACCAACTTACTTACTGCACAGGAGATTGCTAGTCACTTCGAGAAGATCGAAACAATTCGTGATGAGATCTCCAGTGTCAAGCTTCCTCCTCTAACCAACATACCAGGCCCAACACCAAACTCTACACTCTCCTCCTTCGACCCTGTTACCACCAAGGAAGTTACCGAACTCCTTTCCAAGGCCCACTTCACCACCTGTCCCCTAGATCATGTCCCCTCACGACTGTTGCAGCCTCCTTCCTGCTCTATCCTTAACTCTCTAACCCACATCTTCAACCTCTCACTCTCCATGGGCACCTTTCCCTCCCCACTCAAACATGCACTGGTTACCCCCATCCTCAAAAAACCCTCGCTGGACCCCACCTATTTGAATAACTTAAGACCCATCTCCCTGCTCCCGTTTGCCTCCAAGCTTCTCGAGCGCCTTGTTCACAACCGTATGAACTGCTACCTCACTGACAACAACCTTCTTGATCCCCGACAGTCTGGCTTCCTCCCACAACATTCCACAGAAACTGCCCTACTAAAACTCACTAATGACCTACTAACTGCAAGAACCAACGGCCATTACTCCATACTCATACTCCTTGACCTTTCCGCTGCCTTTGACAGTCGACCACCCGCTCCTCCTCAGTAAACTTCACTCCATTGGCCTCCATGACTCTGCTCTCTCCTGGTTCTCCTCTTACCTTTCTCAGCGCACTTTCAGTGTCACATACAACTCCTCCTCCGCTCCGCTTCCTCTTTCTGTTGGGGTACCCCAAGGTTCTGTCCTTGGGCTCCTTTTTTTCTCTCTCTATACCTCCTCCCTGGGCCAACTTATAACCTCCCATGGCTTCCAATACCACCTCTATGCTGATGACACCCAGATCTATCTCTCCACTCCCTAGCTCACCCCATCAACCTCCTCACATATCACAAATCTACTAAGCGACATATCAGCATGGATGTCACATCACTACCTTAAACGCAATCTTTCAAAAAACTGAGCTTTTAATATTTCCTCCTCCCCGATCCCCCACTCATGACTTTACCATTAAGATCAACAGCACAACCATTGGTCCTTCCCCTCATGCCAGGGTGCTCGGCGTAATCCTAGACTCTGACCTCTCCTGTTTTGGACGTGGTGACCTACAGACCACCTATTGTGATCTACCAGTGAGCCTAATTAATGTAGAAATGCGTGCACGCGGAAGTAAGACACTGAAACTGTTTGCAGTTTGTCAACTTCCCAATTTCTACTTTGAGGAACTAAGCATAGCATTTATAGGTCTTATGACGTAAGCGACGCATATGTGGTGATTGGGTAAAAAGTTTCCTATGTGTTCTTCCATCCACGTTGATATCTTCCAATCATAGTTGAAAATGTGACTCGTTCCCTTTTTTGGGGTTGTTTACATTAAAAGGTGCTTTTTCTTCTGAGTCATCTTGGGCGAGACTCCGGATGAAGGCACCATCTTAATCATCATTGTTCTGTTAACCTATATCTGATTGTTTACTTAAGAAAGTAAGGAATTTAAAGAGCAAGAGGCAGAGAGAAGAAAGGCTATAAAATTGTCATTTTACTTATCATCTGACAAAGCACAGATTGTCTATCACAATCCATTACAATCCCCCCCTTAAAATGGTTATTTTATATTAAACTGTCCCTGTGTTCTTTTGATGTCCTAGCTGCCTGGTGGCCCCCCCTTGGAACTCTTTTTAGATCGCATATAGAGCTCTTAGGCGGCTAGTCCATCCTCAGAGTCTTGATGCGCACTGAGAAGGCCACAGTCAGGCACCATCTTTCCCTGCTTATAGCGGTCTGTTGGGGGGGGGGAGAAGGATTTGTAATACTTCTTACACGTCCAGAATGTGATGATCAGAGGCCACGGTTTGTAAGGGGGTATAAGATTCCCCTCCTTCTCGGGGGAGTTCGACATCATCATAATTAATGAAGGTGGGGGAAACCTCGTCCACAGTCTTTCCAATTAGTTTCTTAATGCAAGGGACCACACAACAGGCGACTATTGCCATTAGAATGATTATACCCAGGATAATCACCCCTGCCTGGGCTAGGGCCTTCTGCCAGCCACTTAGCCACCCAAACCACTGATCCCAGGGATATGTAATGCCTGAGTTTGCCTTGAGCTCATTTGACAGGTCTTCTAGCTTCTTGATGGCCAAGGTTACTTTCCCATTTGGGCCTGTATTGTCTGGAATATATGTACAGCAAGACATTGTCTTGGGTATCATTTTACAAACCCCCCCCTTTCTCGGCTAGCATCATGTCAAGTGTCATACGATTTTGGGACGCCATGGTGGAGGTAGCCTCCAATTGTTCTGCTACTCCCTTCAGGGCATCCCGTGTATAATTCACAAAGCGCTGTTGATTGCATTAAATGTTGTTTATCCAGTCTACATTCTTGTTTACGGTAATGATGGGGAATATGGGTTCAAACCCAGCGGCCACTTGATCTCTGGCTTTGAATTCATCTGGCACCCCCCCTCGGGACTCCTATTGCATCTATGTAGACATGGGGGTCAAAGCTTCCTTCTGGGGCATTCCTTTTCTTTCTTTTTGTCGTGGGGGAATTGGGCACTTCTTTGGGCATTGGATCTGAGAGGATATGTTGCGGCATTATGGCCTTGGCAAGGGTGCATTCCCCCCCTCCATTTCCCTGTCAGCCTGGTTCTAACCACCTGGTCTCCACAGATCCAGAATACATCCCCCAGGGACATGACCTGATTCTGGGTTAGATTTGACGGGGTGGTACTATAAGCGGCACAGAATCCCTTTGTGAAATTCCCCAGGGATCTTCCTTCTCCCTCATGATTAGCATAACATGTATAATTACCTGGATATATGGTTAAACCATCCGGGGCCTTTGCGTCTCCTTGGTCCAGAGGGTAACGCTTACTCCAATCCTCACATAGCTATTGATTTATGGTGGTGTTAGTATACAGGCTAAAGACACATCTTTCACTGAGTCTGGCAAGACGAGTGGCACCATCCCTAGGTGTGGTCTAGCATGTCCACACACATAGCAATTGGATTTATTGTGTTAACTTGCACTGTACCTCATCCATTCAAGCCAGACATTTGTGTCAGAGAACCCAGTCTCTGTTGCCATGGTGTCTTCAAAGGTGGGGTCTGCTATGGCCGCTATGTCCTTCAGGGTGACAACGTGAGGTCTGATGGAGTCAACTACTGGTTGGGGGGGTTGGGGAGGCTCCCAATATGTCAATTTATACATGTCTTTTAGTTGAAACTTTTCCCCTCGTGCCACTATACACGCTACTAAAATACAATCCCAAGATATAGGTTCCAACATCCACGGGTCCTGGGTTCTCTATAGTCAAAGTGAATTCCCTATTATGCCCCGCACCAGTCTTCAGCAGCGTCATCCTGTTAATCAGGGGTTTGCCACTCTTGTCTCTCCTCTCTAATGCACTCTGTGGTTTATACCCCCACTCTGCCCCCCGTATTCCACCCCACTGATCCCCAATGGTCACAATTATGTCCCCAGTAACTATCTGTGACACACACATATGCTACCCCGTGTCTCCACTGTGAAGATAATAGGGGAGGTGTAGATAATGAAATTTCACGGTTGGAGTATTTGGAACAGGAGATTATTTCACAGCAGGCAAAGGTGAAAGTGGCCACACGTGTATTAGATGAATTGTACCAAAACTGGGTGGAACCACCTTTTTGGATAATGGCCACCTCTTGCCCCCCCCAGACTCACTAGAAAAAGGATATACAACACAATCATTGTGGTGTAGACGGGGTCTTGTCCCCAGGGGCTGGAACCTTTTTGCAATGTGAGACGTGTATCCAGGTATTTTTCCCCTCCAACTTCACTGAGGTAGCGGTCACCAGGAGTACTGGAAGGGACCATCATATCTGCGTTCCAATGGATGTTTTCGTAGAAACGTCTTGACCAAGACCCAGTTTCCGGGTTGCAAAGAGTGGGTTCCAGTGTCCGCCTCGGGGTCTGGAATGGAGGAGAAAACGTGTGCATGGATATTAGTCAACACACGTGCCAAAGATATCACATACTTTGTCAATGAATCAGACTGCAATTGTAATTGTTGGGGATAGTAGGACCCCAGTCTAGGGGCGGACCCAAACAAAATCTCATAGGGAGACAACCCATGGTTCCCCCTTGGTGTGTATCTAACACTGAAAAGAGCAATGGGCAAACTGTCTGCCCAGCCCATGCCTACCTCCTGAGCCATTTTTAACATACTTGACTTTAGGACCCTGTTCATGTGTTCCACCTTCCCGCTACTCTGGGGATGATAGGGTGTGTGGAACGCTAGTGGGACCCCCAAGGCCCCCCAGACCCCTTTTGTGACATTGGTTGTAAAGGCCAGTCCCTGATCGCTTTCAACCACCTCGGGAACCCCGTATCGACAGACTATTTCTGTGAGCAGCTTCTTGGCGGTGGTTCTTGCTGTCTGGTTGGTTACTGCGAACGCCTCTGGCCATCCTGACAACATATCCACCACCACTAGGGCGTATTCAAATCGCCCACTTCTCGGCATCTGAATATGATCTATCTGGATCCTTTGGAATGGTTGTAGCGCCTTGGCCAGATGTTTGTTTGGAGCTTTCTCAGGTCTTCCACGGTTACATTTGGCACACACAAGATTTGCAGTATTTATCCGTATAGGCGGTGATCCCTGGGGCCACATAGTATTTGTTGATCAAAGAGTTCATTAGCATCTTGGACAGGTGTGATGCCCCATGTGCCCATTGCACTGTGGCTGGATATAGGGACCTGGGGAGCAAAACCTTCTTCCCTACCACCCACAGTCCTTTGTCCTGGACTGCCCCTTTCTGTATCCACTCCTTCCTTTTTGCTTCTGAAACGTTTTCCTGGGCTTCTTGGAGTTGGGTGTCCTTGGATTGGTGAATCAACATGGGCACCACTTCATTGTGCACCTCTTCATCCTCTTCCTGCTCTCCAACCACAGCTTGTTTAGCAGCCATGTCCGCTAGATGATTTCCTTTTGCTTCTATGGTGGTCAACTTGCCATGGGCCTTTACTTTCAGTATGGCCACTTAGGCTGGTAGCAGGAGTACTTCCATAAGGCGGTTGATCACCTTTCCATGCTTTACAGGAGTTCCAGTTGCAATGAGGAAGCACCTCATTTTCCAGATCAGGCCAAAATCAAGTGCGACCCCCAGTGCATACCTGGAGTCTGTGTAGCTGTTGGCTGTCTTCCCTTCTGCTAATTCACAGGCTTTGGTGAGGGTCCTTAGTTCAGCCTCTTGTGCAGACATAGAAGGTGGAAGAGATCTAGCTTGCATTACCGTTGTATCGGTAGTCACAGCATATCCAGTGTTATAGGTGCCAGCGTTGTTTGCAGAACAGGATCCATCCACAAAGAGGATTAGGTCAGGGTTTGATAGAGGTGTTCCATGGACGGTAGGTAGATGTGTGCTTTCCGCCTGCATAAGTTCTAGGCAGTCATGTGACGCATTTTCTGAGATCATTTCCTCGGTGTCCTTTTCTTCTCCCCCCTCAGAAAGACGAAGAAGAGTTGCAGGGTTCAGTTGGGAGCATCTGACCAGAGTAACATAATAAGGTAAGAGGAGGGAGCCCTGCAGTCGCAGATGTCTGGCAGCAGATAGATGTTTAGGTTGGGTTTGGTTCAGGATTGCAGTAATGTCATGGGGAGCCAAGAGTGTGAGGGGGGTGTCCTAGGACTAAGTCTGCTGTCTTGTCCAGGAGAAGGTGGGCAGCAAAAACAGCCCTCAGACAGGAGGGGCCACCCCGTGCAACCGGGTCCAGTCTGCAGGAGTAATAGCCCAGAGGCCGAAGGTGACCCCCATGGCGTTGTGCCAGGACTCCTGCTGTGTGACCCTGCCATTCAGCCACGAAAAGTTTGAAAGGCTCATCATAATCTGGTAGGCCTAGTGCAGGCGCTGTGGGGATGGCCTTCTTCAAGCGATGAAAGTCAAGTACAGCCTCTTCTGTTAGGAGGAAAGGTTCAGATTTCAGGGCGTCATAGAGGGATTGTATCAGGATGGAGGCTTTCGGGATCCAGGAATGGCAGTAGGAGACCTGGTGTAAGAAGGCATGCAGGGCTTTGGGTCCCTGAGATATTGGGACATTTTGAATGGCCCGTACTCTATCCTGTGTGAGATGATGGGTGGCTTGGAAAATGCAATGACCCAAGAAGACGACAGAGGTTTGGCACCACTGTAACTTATCCTTGGAAACCTTGCAGTCCTGTTCAGCCAGATGATGGAGAAGACTCAGGGAGGCGGACTTTCCTTCAAAGTGATTGGTGGCACATAGAAGCAGGTCATCCACATATTGGAGTAGTACAACTTCCGGGTGTAGCTGTTGCCAGGTGCTGAGGATGGTTGTCATGGCCTTTGTAAATTGGCTTGGCGAATTTTGGGCCCCCTGAGGCATAATAGTCCAAGTGTACTGCACGCCATTGTGTGTGAAGGCGAACAGGTACATACAGGAGGGGTCCAATGGGACACTGAAGAAGGCATTTGCCAAATCTATGACTGTGAACACTTGGGCTGTGGGAGGTACTCCCGCAAGCAAGGTATGAGGGTTTGGTACCACGGGGGTTTCCAGTATGGTTACTTTATTAACTGCCCTCAATTCTTGCACCATGTGATATTTGGTGGGTTCACCCTTTGGAGTCCTTTTCTTCACTGGGAAGAGAGGAGTGTTGCATGGGGACACACACGGAATCAACGCCCCATTCTCCAGGAGTGCACTTATTTGTTTAGAGATGGCGTCCATCTGGGCCCGTTTCAGTGGGTATTGAGGTTTCCTTGCTAGTGGTGCACCAGGCTTAAGCTGAACTAGCACTGGAGCAACTTTCAAATGGCCAATATCTTCGGGGCCAGAGGACCAGAGGGTGGGCGGTAGCTCCTGTATGGCTTGTTCCACATGATCCGGCAGGGTACGGCCATGAGCTTCCTGGAGGGACAACATCAGGGGTAGCGAACATAGAGCTGAGGTATCCTCATCTCTAAGGGGGGTTGAGAGTTGGATGGTGCCATCTGGTTGGTAGGATATAGTTGCTTGTAACCTGGATCAGCTCCCAGCAAGTTCAACGGGCAAGTATTCGGCGGCCATCCACTCCAACACAGGAAACATCAATGTTTGTGAGGTATGTCTCATTGGGTAACTCTTCTCTCCGCAAAACGCTTCTGGCTGCACCTGTGTCCACTAGAAATTGTGTAGGGTGGCCTTCAATGGGGACAGTGACTTTTGCTAGGGGGCCACTAGCACAATGTCCATGAGAAATAGTCATAAGGGGAGTGGACACAGACTTGCCCCTGTCCTATTGGAGAAGTTTCAGATGTTCCTGGGTAGGCCTTGACCGTGTAGATCCAGGAGGTGGTGGTGGAAAATCAGACTCCTCCCACTCTGAGTTGTTGTTATTAGGCCGCCGTGGACGTCTGGGAGCCCTGCATTCCCTTCTGAAATGTTCAGGCTTTCCACAATTGAAGCAAATGGGTAGGTTCCTTCTGGGGTTCTCCAGCTGACAACATGAGTGGTGTTGGTTTCCGGGCCACTTGGGCTGCCTCTAACCCCTTTGCTACCAGCAGCAGTATATCCAGAGCGAGGGTACGATATTCCGGACGGGCGATAATCAAGCCCTTGCGGACAGACTCCTTCAATCCCGACACAAATGCAGAGGCCAGCATTTGGGTATGTACCTTGTTATGGACACTGAATCCCAGATCTGTAAACACTTGTGACAGCCTGGTGTGGAATTTTTCCACCAATTCAGCCTTGTCTTGGGTAATATCCTGCAACGTGGTGACCTGGTCTGCCAGTCTCTCTCTGGCCCACTGTTGCAGCTGGTCACAGAAAAGGGTTCCTGAGGCATAAGTGATGTCCTCATTCGGCTTTACTCTGGTAAGATCCTTTTCCATTATAGGCCAGTATGGGTCTCCAGCCTTGATCTCACACAGACTGATTAAATCCTTCCATGCTGTGGAATAGGTCTTGTGGATCTGGGCTATGCGTCGGTAAAATGGCATCGGGTGCTTTTCTGGGTCTGGGAGAGTTGTGACCAGAGAGGATGCCTGGGATGGGGTGAAGGCCACATACACGACGGGGACATCAGGTATGGAGGGATAGGGGGAGGATTCTGCTCCCGTGCCAGACTCATACATGGATAACCACTGGTGGCTGGGTGGTGGGTGCTGGGAGCTCCGGAAGGGAGTTCTGTTTTTCGAATCCGGATCATTGTCTTCCGGTGTGTTCATGTTGTCCGGTGTGGCTGCCGTTTCTTCCGAGGCCCCTCTATCCGTTTCACTCGTGAATTTCCATCCCTGCCATTCCTTAGGCATTTTCAAATTAAGGAGGTCTGAGGCTGCAGGGGATTTTGATGGCGGTACTATAGGCATCAAGGGTGTGTGGAGTGCCGGAGGTGGCTGGGAGCCAGAGGCAGTGAGCACTGGGCAAACAGGGGCGGTGGGCATGGGGTGGCTATGGCGTATCGATATGTCAAGCCCGGGGACAATATGGCCTCCGGTGGCCTCACTGGACTCTTTGATGAGGGCGGAGGTGGAAGAGGTGGGGTTGGAGGTGCCGGAAGTGACGGGGTCGGAATCGCCGGATATAATGTGGCCAGCTTCCGGTTACATCCCCTTCAGGTTTCCTCCCACCCCGGATTCTTAACTGAACACGCCCTGCATACCCTGAGATTCTGACTGCACGGCACACAAAAATCTGAGTTTTCGGGGTGTGGCCTCCCTGTATTTCCGCATGCCTCGCACCTCCAGTACGGGCCATCATCATAGGGGGGCGGTGCCTTGCCGGGCACGTCTCCTTTCCTATAGTACCATTCTGGTACAGTTCCTGCTCCACCCACCCTTCTTGGTGTAGGGCGCAAGCTACAGTCAGGTCCATAAATATTGGGACATCGACACAATTCTAACATTTTTGGTTCTATACACCACCACAATGGATTTGAAATGAAACAAACAAGATGCGCTTTAACTGCAGACTGTAAGCTTTAATTTGAGGGTATTTACATCCAAATCAGGTGAACGGTGTAGGAATTACAACAGTTTGCATATGTGCCTCCCACTTGTTAAGGGACCAAAAGTAATGGGACAATTGTCTTCTCAGCTGTTCCATGGCCAGGTGTGTGTTATTCCCTCATTATCCCAATTACAATGAGCAGATAAAAGGTCCAGAGTTCATTTCAAGTGTGCTATTTGCATTTGGAATCTGTTGCTGTCAACTCCCAAGATGAGATCCAAAGAGCTGTCACTATCAGTGAAGCAAGCCATCATTAGGCTGAAAAAACAAAACAAACCCATCAGAGAGATAGCAAAAACATTAGGCGTGGCCAAAACAACTGTTTGGAACATTCTTAAAAAGAAGGAACGCATCGGTGAGCTCAGCAACACCAAAAGACCCGGAAGACCACGGAAAACAACTGTGGTGGATGACCGAAGAATTCTTTCCCTGGTGAAGAAAACACCCTTCACAACAGTTGGCCAGATCAAGAACACTCTCCAGGAGGTAGGTGTATGTGTGTCAAAGTCAACAATCAAGACAAGACTTCACCAGAGTGAATACAGAGGGTTCACCACAAGATGTAAACCATTGGTGAGCCTCAAGAACAGGAAGGCCAGATTAGAGTTTGCCAAACGACATCTAAAAAAGCCTTCACAGTTCTGGAACAACATCCTATGGACAGATGAGACCAAGATCAACTCGTACCAGAGTGATGGGATGAGAAGAGTATGGAGAAGGAAAGGGACTGCTCATGATCCTAAGCATACCACCTCATCAGTGAAGCATGGTGGTGGTAGTGTCATGGCGTGGGCATGTATGGCTGCCAATGGAACTGGTTCTCTTGTATTTATTGATGATGTGACTGCTGACAAAAGCAGCAGGATGAATTCTGAAGTGTTTTGGGCAATATTATCTGCTCGTATTCAGCCAAATGCTTCAGAACTCATTGGACGCCGCTTCACAGTGCAGATGGACAATGACCCAAAGCAGACTGCAAAAGCAACCAAAGAGTTTTTTAAGGGAAAGAAGTGGAATGTTATGCAATGGCCGAGTCAATCACCTGACCTGAATCCGATTGAGCATGCATTTCACTTGCTGAAGACAAAACTGAAGGGAAAATACCCCAAGAACAAGCAGGAACTGAAGACAGTTGCAGTAGAGGCCTGGCAGAGCATCACCAGGGATGAAACCCAGCATCTGGTGATGTCCATGCGTTCCAGACTTCAGGCTGTAATTGACTGCAAAGGATTTGCAACCAAGTATTAAAAAGTGAAAGTTTGATTTATGATTACTATTCTGTCCCATTACTTTTGGTCTCTTAACAAGTGGGAGGCACATATGCAAACTGTTGTAATTCCTACACCGTTCACCTGATTTGGATGTAAATACCCTCAAGTTAAAGCTGACAGTCTGCAGTTAAAGCACATCTTGTTTGTTTCATTTCAAATCCATTGTGGTGGTGTATAGAGCCAAAAATGTTAGAATTGTGTCGATGTCCCAATATTTATGGACCTGACTGTACATTAAACCAAGCTTTCGCTGTCTTCAACATATCATGCTTTATCAGAAGCCCTTCTCTTTACACAATTTCCTCCAATCCTCCGCCTGCAATCTCCCGCCATTTTTACATGTTTCACCCAATTTGCTCAATTTCCCCAGTCTTTTTACATATTCTCCTCCCTCTCTCTGCTCCACCAGTTCCCAAGCAAGTAAACTGTTCTTTGGTTTTGTGAACTTCTGTCCCATCTTGTTTACTTCCCTCCCGGGGATCCTAGGCTGAACCCCAGAGTTGTCACCCTCCTCTGCTCAGGGAGTGCTGTGTCTTGGGTTGGTTTGAACAGGACCCACGGGCAACAGTCTGCACTCCCCCCTCTGCTTCTCTCCTGGTCCTCAATCTCCTCCAGTGACTTCCCTATGTCTTGTTCTACTTGGTAATGTACGTTAATCCTGTAAACCAAAATATCGGGGGCCACGGGAGTCACTGGAAGTAACCCCAGAAGAGTGCAGTTATATCCTCCCTGTACTACTTTCACCAATTCCCACCCTTCTTCATGTACACCGAACATTAATCCACATACACAGTGTGGGCATGACATAGTACTTCAGACATGCTTGTTGGGAGTAATTTTTCTTCCCCACAAGACCAATCTCTGGCCGTGCTTTCCCCTCGTGTCGCCAACACTGCGACTTCGAGTTCCCGACACCCTTTCTCGAATCAGGGTGTGACCTGTCCACTCCTGATGAGGAATATTGTGTCGTAATTCTCCCCTCCCCTACAGGCGTATCAACAACCAATCATGCCGATACACACAAACTACACAAGACACACAGGACACATATCACACTGGTAGATGACACTGTGCGGACAGGTGGGTTCAAAGGAACCCCGAGCAAGTACCTGTCCTTTGCTGACCAACGGACAGCCAGACGGGTGAGCAGTCCCACTGGGCAATCCCAGACTACGCAGGTAAGGAATTATTAAACATAAAATTCACTTACCGCTTCTCGGAGGTGATCAGTCTCCGGGTCCGAGCCTGCCCCACGGTCCCCCTCGTCCACTCTCGGTCGGCTGGTCCGGTGTTCAGAACTCAGGGCCCTACGTTGGGCGCCAAACTGTTTTGGACGTGGTGACCTACAGACCACCTACTGTGATCTACCAGTGAGCCTAATTAATGTAGAAATGCGTGCACGCGGGAGTAAGACACTGACACCGTTTGCAGTTTGTCAGATTCCCAATTTCTACTTTGAGGAACTAAGCATAGCATTTATAGGTCTTATGAAGTAAGCGAAGCATATGTGGTGATTGGGTAAAAAGTTTCCTATGTGTTCTTCCATCCGCGTTGATATCTTCCAGTCATCGTTGAAAATGTGACTCATTCCCTTTTTTTGGGGTTGTTTACGTTAAAAAGTGCTTTTTCTTCTAATGAGTCATCTTGGGCGAGACTCCGGATGAAGGCGCCATCTTAATCATCGTTCTGTTAACCTATATCTGATTGTTTACTTAAGACAGTAAGGAATTTAAAGAGCAAGAGGCAGAGAGAAGCAAGGCTATAAAATTGTCATTTTACTTATCATCTGACAAAGCACAGATTGTCTATCACAATTCATTACACTCCTTTGGGCCCCACTTCCACTCACTGGCTAAATCCTGCTGCCTCAACCTCCGGAACATTTCCAGAATCCACCCCTTCCTGACCAATGGCACCACAAAACAACTTATCCACGCCTTGGTTATATCCCGCCTCGATTACTGCAACTCCCTCCTCACTGGTCTACCGTTACACAGGCTATCCCCCCTTCAGTCTATTATGAATGCTGCTGCTAGACTCCTACACCTTACCAACCGATCAGCAACTGCTGCCCCTCTCTGCCAATCCCTTTACTGGCTTCCACTAACCCAACGTATAAAATTCAAAATACTAACCACAGCTTACAAAGCCATCCACAACACTGCCCCTAGCTACATCACCAACCTCATCCACAGGTACCACCCAAATTGCCCACTCCGCTCCTCCCATGATATCCTCCTCTCTAGCTCCCTCATCACTTTCCCATGCTCGCCTCCAGGACTTCTCCAGAGCCTCTCCCATCCTCTAGAACTCCCTACCACAGCATGTTCAGTCAGCCCTCACCCTGTCTGCCTTTTAGGCGATCTTTGAAAACTCACTTCTTCAGGGAAGCCTACCCCACCTCCACCTAAGAACTGTGCTTGAATCACCTCCGCCAGATCATCCCCCGCAGTTATCACCTTTTGTATCACCTCCCCCTTCCTTTAGATTGTAAGCTCCACAGGCAGGGCCCTCCTATTCCTTCTGTACTCAAATGTATTGTAATTGTACTGTCTCCCTTATATTGTAAAGCGCTGCGCAAACTGTTGGCGCTATATGTATATCCTGTATAATAATAATAATTTGGATAGTTCGAGTAACACCCAGAGAGGGACATTTGAAACCACATAGCCAATGGGGAGATATGGGCCACCGCATACCTAAAAACCTTTGGAACTCTTAGGCCCTCTTGCAGCCTGTGGACATATAGGCCCTGATTTACTATTGTGCCTGGGCGCATTTCCGTGGGCGAATGTCTTTTCATGAGCGACCGTCTACTTTTACCCCGCAACGAGATTTAATATTGAGCAGCGTCCATAAGTAGATGCCCAATCAAATTTACTAACGAGACACACGCCCGGAATCAGACTCACAAAGCAGACTTGCTAAGAGGCATGTCTAACACCATGAAAAATCACTGCAGAGACATGTTCACTTTGAAATTTGCTTTGCCAAATATCAGGACTTCACTTTAAACAATATCTGCCATTTCAAAAAAAATTAAGAATGTGTTAAAAGTAGTTTTTTTAAAGCAAATCAACACAGTAAAAAACTGCCCGTGCAGTGTCTTTGGCCGATATAAATGTGCATGTGCAGAACAGATTTTAGACATCCTCTGTGGGCGCTTGCTTTTTACCCACTGCTCAATAGTAAATCTCAGTGTGGATTCCTCTGACAGCCGACACTCGGTCGCGTCTACTGTGTTTAACAAACCGCACTAAGCATATCTTTATGTATTCTAATTTGATTTCCTTAGTTCTAGTGATTCTGTTTTTGTTTCTTATCCTTTATAATTATTTCTGTAATGATTTTACTTATTTCGAAGGTCTAGATAATATTTATTTTGACAGCTGAATGTAAAATTAAAGGTCCGCAATAAAAAAAAAAAAAAACAAAACCGCATGGGTCCCCCTTCTCATCCATACCAAGCCCTTCAGGTCTGGTATGGATATTAAGGGGGAACTCCACGTTGAAATTTTAAAAAAAAAACAGCGTAGGTCCCCCTCAATATCCATACCAGACCCTTATCCGAGCATGCAGCCCAGCAGGTCAGGAAAGGGGGGGGACGAGCAAGCGCCCCCCCCCCTCCTGAACCATACCAGGCCACATGCCCTCAACATAGGGGGGTGCTTTAAGGCAGGGGGGCTCCCCCCCCAAAGCACCTTGTCCCCATGTCAATGGGGACAAGGGCCTCTTCCCCACAACCCTGGCCGGTGGTTGTGGGGGTCTGCGGGCGGGAGGCTTATCAGAATCTGGAAGCCCCCTTTAACAAGCGGGCCCCCAGATCCCTGCCCCCCCCCCCCCTACGTGAATGAGTCTGCGGTACATGGTCCCGCGACTCATTCACAAAAAACAGTGTGGTGTAAAAAAAAACACAGTACAGAGTCTTTGACAAGTCCTTTATTAAGACAATGTCCCCCGAAGTAGATCCAACGTCAATCACGGCGGTAGCGGCGACCCGAAAAAAAGTTCCGCTCCCGTCGGAGGCTTCAATCCTTGTGAAAAAAAGGCTAGCTGACAGTTCTTAAATAGGTTAGGGGCGGGGCCAGCCGGGGACATCATCCCCGCCCCTTACCTATTTAAGAACTGTCACCCTGTCTCTCCACTGAGGCTAAGTAGCTGAATGCAGGAGACAGTCTGACAATTACTGGAAAATATATATTCGCCAATCTCATATATACAGTATAGCTGCAAGCATACATTCACCAATCTCATATACACAGTATAGCTGCAAGCATACATTCACCAATGCCAAATCTACAATAGAACTGCAAACATATATTTGCGAATGTCATATACACAATGGAGCCGCATGTAAAATTGCTATGGTGCACAAATAAACGCCAAGACGGCTGTTGGAGGAGGCGCTAGAGCAGCTGTCATACCGGAAATACGTCATGACGTTTGCGGAAGGACGTTTGCACACACCCGGAAGTGTGAGTGGATGGGAGTGTAGTTAGGAGAGTTTAGTGGTAATTTGCAAGTCTATTTTTTACTTTTGTGAATTGTTCTTTTGTGGAATTCCAGACCACATCTGGACATGGCGAGATCGCTGTTCTCCACCGAGGAGCTGATCCTCATTTGCTGGGGAAACATTACTAATAATTGTTGTATTTTCAGTTGAAAACATGTCCAATTCCTAGATCCATTGAGGTACATAGCAGAGGTTCAAGGTTCTTCCTAACTATACAGGTGGCACAGACACAAGCATACACCCAGGGCCACTGTTAGATATCATGGGGCCCCGTACAGCATACCTGACAGCCCCCCACCGCCAGAGAAAATATCCAAATTATATTTATGGTAAAAATACACTAAAAACATTATTAATGGACATAATCCCAACCATATTCCTGTGAAATCTAAATGATAAAACTGTACTGAGTTCATAAATAAAGCTGAGGTTTTGGGGCTCATGGGTGCTGTGGCCTGTAGAGTGGGAATCAGTGGTTTGTTTTTGTGGCTATCGCCGTTTGCAGGCAACCTATGTTACACTATGGAATTGCTGCAGGTCATAATTTGACAAGCATATGGGTGCAGGTGTACAGCCCTGAACACAGACAGTGAGCATTCAGGGCCACTTCCCCACGCCTTCACACCTGTCAGATTAAAACCTGTGTTCATATAGCTGCTGTGTCCCCATAGTGTAACAGGTGGCTCTAGCCACATACACAACCCACTCATTCATGCTGTACAGGCCAGAGGACCTGTGTGAATGGGGCATTTTTTACTTTTTTTTTTTTTTTCCTCAGCTCGTTAATTTCAATGGCCTGCCTAATGTGTGGGAACATGCAAAAATACTGTGGGCATATTATTTTAAAAGTGTGTTGCACCTAACCGTGCACATCTGCAAAGGGCATTGCATTTCTTTGCTGTGCTGGAAAATGTGTGTTCTTGCATGCGTTTCTGCACCACCAATGGTGTGAACAAGTCCTAAGGGCCAGTTCACACTATAGAAACCGTCTAGATGTGTTTCTGATGCGTTTTTGCATGCCCTTTTGGCATGCATGTTTAGTGTGTTCCAGTACATTTTGGATGCGTTTTGGACACGTTGCATTGCATTTTTGTATCCCTTCCAGTTAGTTTTTTCTACTTTTTATTCAATTTAATTAGGGACATGTGCGTTTTAGTACATTCAAGGACATTTCAATGTGTTCCAGTACAGTTCTGTGCAGAAACAATGCAGCGTGGTCAACCTTGTTTACAGCATCTGCAATGCACTGAAAATGCAAGCGCTGATGTGAACTATGACATTGACAACCATATAACCTTATTTCTGTGCGTTTGTGATGCTGAAAAAGCAACTGAAACACATGTAGTGTGAACTGGTCCTAAAGATTATTAGAGGTAAGGGAACGGGACTGACCAGGGATTGTGAATTCAATCAGACTAGTGGTGATATACAATCAGCAATCGTATAATAATGTGAGATCTGAGCTGTAGCTGATAGAAAATGAGACACATTCACTTGATCAGTAAATAGTTAAAAAGAGTGGGGCGGTGATCCATAGATTTGCATATAGGACAGGTGATGATGGGGTGGGGGAGGGGGTCAAGTTGTATAAGGAGACAGATTTAAAAGAAGAGAAAAAAGTTACAATGAAATATACACAGCATGAAACTTGCACATTTCCTAATTGGATGAATGTTACCTGCGTTCTGTTCTTCTGCCACTTTCTAGTCATTAGGCAAAATCATAATTGATTGATCAATATTCCTGGCAATGACACAACCCAGAAAATTGATCTCCATTTTTTTAACGTTCATAAATGTCAAGGAGCTTATAATCTAAGGGCAGAAACTCAGCCATGTAACTAGGTCCAATGAACTTAACAGCATGTCTTTTGAGTGTTGGCAGAAACACATCCATACAGGGAAAGCATGCAAACTGGGATGTAGCCATGAATGGGATTAGAACCCATGACCCAAGCGCTGTAAGTTCTGAGCTCTAACCACTAAACCACTGTGGGAGACACAGTTTGAGATACAATGTAGAATAGTTACATTGTTTAAAAATGATAAAGTGAGCGCTGGTCAAATTATATAGACTACTAAAATGGTATTACACAAGATAAATATAACCACGAACAGTAGTGCATGAACTCGTGAAAGGTCATCCACCCTTGTGACCGTGTACTACACTATTAAGCACCTTTCTTGCTCCTGTGGCTGAGCTAATTCCTCCCCAGGACCATTTGGGCACCCACCCTGATGGATGGATGGATGGATGGCTGGAGCTGGATGACTAACCCATAGCTGCCAGCATACCGCTGCACCCCCAGATGTGTGATGTGTATAACCCATGCGCATTAATACTTTTGTTCTGGTGAGTGTAGACCAGTCCCAAGGGTGGTTTATCTTTCACGAGTTCATGCACTACTGTCCGTCACAGAGAAACCACACGTGCCATTCATAGGCACTCCCTGAGTTGGTACTCTCACACGAAGGACATTCCATTATTCAGGAATGATTATATGAACTTATTTTAGCACCATTTACCATTTTACATCATTATTGCAATTATTTGCACTTTTTGGTTTTTACATGCGTTCATTATTGATCACATGCATTTATAGCGCTGCATTTGACTTTAACATAGAATAGTTACGTGATTAAAGAGAATGAAGATATATCATTATATTGGGAAATTAGAAGTATCCAAATTATTTGAGATATAAGTGTGAAAATGTTTAACATTTGAAAATAGAATGTACGACATTCATTAGTAAATGCATTAGTTGTCTGATCATTTTGGAGAAACAGCAAAAAAAAAAAAATTCCAATATAGGTGTACTAATTATGTTACATTCTAAATATTCTCTTATGCTAAGAGAAAAACACCAATGCCCACGCTTGTGCGCTATCTAGCAAACATATCCGGTATTGCAGCTAAAAATGTGCCAGCCGCGATTCCACATTTACTAATAGCAAAGTAGACGTTCATCAATTAAATTGCTAGACGCCGCTCAGAAGACTGACAGGTCTTGATTGATTTAACTGAGTCTGCCTGAATGTTCAGAGTCTGCTAGTAGACTCACGTCTTAGTAAATCATGGCCATAGAGTTTCTGAGAGAATCAGATTTTGCAAGAAACAAAGGAGGGCATTTTTATTGTTAGAGTTCAAAAATAATAGAGGGCCTTAGGATCATCATTTAACAACAGAAATACCCCCTATCCAAGAAAGAGAAGGATATTGCCAGAAATGCATGATGGAGGTCCAGTTTTGTAACAGGGTAGTAGTTAGCAGAGAACAGGGAAGAGTAGGAAGGCATCAATTTAATGCATAGGTAATTGATCAAGCAGTCAGTATTTTTAGAAAAGCGCCACACCCTAAATCTCAAAAGCAGCAAATTCCCACTTCAAAAAATCATAAATTAATTTTTTTCTCAAACAAATAAATATAAGGAATGTGCTAAATAAATAAATAATACAAAATGAATGTGAAAAATACAAAAATTATACAAAATCATAAAAAATGTTCATAAATCAATAAATATTCAAAAAGTCTTCAAATAATGTCCACACTGTGTTGAATCCACCACCAGAGAAAATTGGAACACTCACCAGAGCTCAATGCTGAATAAGTCATTGGACTAACCACAAACACTTTTTGCTCTGGGACTGTATATAGCAGTCCAGTTCCTAAATGCAAAGCTGTGCAATTAAACGACCTCTCCTCAGATGAATAACCACCATTCAAAGATATAAGTAATTTCCAGGGATAGAACTCTTTCTTTCATATATCTCTATACCATTGGGACCATGTTTAAAGGTAAGAGAAAAAGATCATTGTGCAGCGAGTTTTACGAAAGTACCAAATTTTAATGAATGAAATAAAACTCACAAATAAGGTGTCTATACCGACACCAGTGTGTTAGGCATAGATTTAGGCAGCAGTATATGACCGTGACTCCGTTCACCATGGATCCTCTCCTTACACATCCAAAGACTGTCTCTGATGTCGGCATCCAGTAGGCCACGCCCTACGTGTTTCATCACCGACGTCCTCACGGGGCGAGGCGTCAGTGGCGGTTGGGAAGTGATATGCAACTCCTGATTTATCCACATTGGCCCTAATTGCTGCCGACTGTGGTTCCTATGCCAAAATACAAAGCGTCGGAGACTAGGTAATCCTGCCATGTGCCCTGAAAGATGGAAAACGGGTCAGAAAAAAGCTTGCGTATTTCACGGAGCCCAACTCTGATTAGTACAGAGCTTGGATCCAGAATAAGAACCAAATAAGAACTAAAATATTGAGGTCTTCCATTGTGTGGTCTGGTTGTGTAAAATGGTGTCCCACAGGTGTGCAAAAGTCATCTTCTTTATGTTCTTTGATGGTATGTCTGTGCAAATTCATCCTTGTTTGCAACTTCTGTCCTGTTTCGCCAACATAAGATCCTTTGCTACACTTTCTGTACTGGATAAGGTACACAACATTACTGGAGGTGCAGCTGTATGATGCGGAGATACTGAAGATCCCTTTTGAGTGCCTGACACTTTTTGATGGATTGATTTGGTTGCACAGTTTGCAGTGTTTTTTATTGCAGGGTTTGCTTCCATTATTTGTGAACTATAATCAGAAGGAAGTTTCCTACTGATTTATTTATTTCTGAGGTTGGGGGGTTGTCTGAAAGCTAGTATTGGGGGTTGCTGGAATATTTCTTTCAGAGTCCCATCCTCTGTTATGATGGGTTGTAAATCTTTGATTATTTTTCTTATTCCTTCTGAGGCTGGGTTGTATGTGGTTAATACAGGTACACGGTTGTTTGTTTTTTTTCTCTTTGTACTGAAGTAGATTTTCCCTTTGGGTTCTCAAGGCTGAGTTTATGCTGGTGTTGATAGTTTTGTCCTTGTAACCTTTCTTATGGAAGGAGTCTGCAAGTGTCCCAAAATGTGCATCTCTGTCTCTTGGGTCAGAACATATTCGGTGGTATCTAATGGCATGACTGTGTATGATGGCACGTTTCGTGTGTTGGGGGTGGAAGCTAGAACTGTGGAGGTAGTTGCATCTGTCAGTGGGTTTCCTGTATATTGAGGTGTGAAGAATAGCATCCCTGATGTATACTGTGGTGTCTAGGAAGTTGACGTGTGTGTTTGAGTATTCCATTTTTAGTTTGATTGATGGATGAAAAGTGTTGATCAATGAGTAAAATTGTTTTAAGTTTTCTTCACCTTCTGTCCATATGATGAAAATGTCATCAATATAGCGTTAGTATCTGTATGGTTTTTGTTCCATGCTGTTCATGAATTTTTCCTCCAGGTCAGCCATAAATAAATTGGCATATTGGGGTGCCATTTTACTTCCCATCGCAGTACCCATACATTGAAGATAGATGTCTATTGAAGGCAAAGTAGTTGTAAGTATGAATTCAATGAGCTGTGTAACATCCTCAGCAGTGTATTTATGGTTTGGTGAGGATGATAAGGATCTGTGACATGCAGCTAATCCATCCTTGTGAGGGATATTACTATACCATAGTCACATTTACCATAGATATTACATCCATAGTCACTAGAAGTGTATTAGATGGTAATTGCTGTATGTTTTTGATCTTGTTCAGAAAGTCAGTTGTGTCTTGCAGGAAACTAGCAGTATTCTTGACTAACGGTTTTAACATTTTTTTTTACAAAGCCTGAGATTTGTTCGGTGAGTGTATTCATACCTGTTATGACGGGTTTGCCTGGATTTCCTGGCTTTGGGTAGCATGTAGACATCCCCGATTTCTGGATGATCAGGAATCGCATTTATAAGTTCTGAATGTAGGTGGGCTGGAAGTGTTTTAATGAGGCCTTTTAATTGCTTTGTAAAGTCCTGGGTCGGATCATAATCCAGTTTTTTATAGTAGATGGCATTTTCCAGCTGCCTCTGGCCTTCTTGTATGTATTTGTTTGTATCCATCACAACAACTGCTCCCCCTTTATCCACTGGTTTGATGGTGATGGCCTGATTATTGCGCAAATCGTGTATAGCCCTTCGCTCCAGTGGTGAAAGATTGTACAGAATTTTCTTTTGCTGGGTGAATATCAGGGATGTAGCTCGCAGTCTGAAGCTATCAATATTGGTGTCCAGTTTGGGGTTGCATCCTTGTGGGGGTGTGAAGCAGCTGTTCTATTTCTTTGTGTAGCACTCCATTGTCCTAGGATTCCTTTCATTACTGTGGAAATATTCTTTGAGCCTTAGTCTCCTGAAGAAATCCTCTATATCTGACAATACTTGTAAATGATCCAATTTGGTGGTTGGGCAGAATGTAAGGCCTTTGGAGAGGATGGTTAATTCTGGTTCAGAAAGTTTATGATTTGACAAGTTGATTCCAAGTTCCTCTGTTTATATCCACATTTTCAGTTAGGTCAGCACTTACACAAGGGATACCTTGGGATTCCGGATTGGATTCCAGGTCACTGATAGTAGGAGGTATAGATGTTGGGTTGCTTTTATGTTTAGGTTGTATCCAAAAGGTCTGCTCTTGGTGTAGCTTCTGAATGGTTTTTTGCTTCCCATTCATTGCAAGTTTTGTTTTTGTCTTCGTAGAGTTTCCAATTCATTCTTGATTTGGTTAATGTTGGTAGGGTCCAGTGATGTTAGGGTTTCAAACAATGACTACTTTTGGATCCTGATAGTTACCCTTTTTCCATACAGTTTGTGAATGAGGTTATTCCTTAATCTCTCGCTGGTGCGTCTGCAAAGTCCTTCTGCATAAGGAGAGTTGATTGTATTTACGCAAGGATTTTTAGTCCGGAGGCCTTGTGGTATGAGATTCCTCTTTTTGCATCTTGAGAGAAAGAAGATATCACTGTTGATCTGTGTTTCCTTTGTGATTAGGTTGATTAACTGCTTTTTTTTTTTTTAAGGAACATTTATTGGGTTTTTTGGAGTCATACACTGTAATTGACCAACTCAATAAAGAAAATATAGAGAAAACACATATTACAGTACAGAACCATGAGATGAATCATACATTATGCTGATAGTATCTTCTTTGGATTGAATATAAATCAATTTAGTTTCAACTGTGCTGTAGAAGGGGGGAGGGGTGAATTGTCTCCATATACTGGGGAGTTTTTGTTAGAATGGTGCGTAGGTGTGAGAGATAAGAGGTGAGAAATCGAGCTCTGGGTATAGAGTATGTAGTAGCCGCTAGCATCAAAAGGTACCTCGAGAACCCATACACAGTATACAATATAAAATAAAAAATGCAGCGCTAAATAAATAGATAATACTGGTCATGATAAACTGGAAAGTGTTAAAAACCAGAGATATAAAAACAATGCGTAATAAAATCAATATGTAGGTAATAAAACTCTATCAGATAACAACAATAAAGTGCATTAAAGTGCTGAGATAATGGTGGTGATGCGTGCATATAAATCTCAAAATATCAAAGTCTTGTGGCTTCCGTGGTGATAAAGACAAACATTGCACTAACCAGATAGTGCAAAGGAAATGCGCATGGAGCAATTAAGACCAGCTCCTGGTACTCATGGTATATGATACTGGAACGAAGTGGTGTCATCTATGCAGTAGCCATTAGGTGTCATCCATCTGAGAGACAAGCATCCGGGATCCAGGAATGTCAGCCACAGCCACAGGGGGGGTTTTGTTACACACAGCTCCCAGCCACAGCAAAGTACCTTCAAAACACAGGCTCCCAAGGAAATAAAGAGCCCGCAGAGAAGGCCTCCAATAGTGTGATAATGTTTTATTCAGGGGTAAAACAAATAAATAGAAAACCAACTTACATTAGTAGCTCAGCTGCCAGGAGACAGCTGGCTTGGTAGTACATGTACAAGAAGCAGTGAAATGGCCTTCTCTGCGGGCTCTTTATTTCCTTGGGAGTCATGAGTGGTGGTTTAGGTGTGTTGGCTGAGGTCTAACGCCAGTATATAACTTCAGTGAGAAGAGTAGAAAAGAAAACTATGAGAAGCTGGAGGCGTATGTGCGATAGTTGTCAGAGAGGGGAAAGAGTATCAAGTGGAAGAATGGATTAGAGAAGAGAGAGAGAAATAAAGATAGAGGGGGGTAGAAACTGTGGTGCTGCTAACAACTTGACTAAAAGAGTGAGGGGGGGGGGAAAGGAGGGAGGGAGAGAAGAAAAGACCAGTAGAACCCTGAGATCTCTGTGTTTGCAGAGAGATGCGATGGGAGAAGAAAATGAGCTTAGGTAGAGTTGTGTGATCCAGATCTGGGTTGTGACATAAAGAACGATGTTAGTGATTGGGTAGATTAAAGATGTAAGCTTAGTTCTTGCTTTGTCTTAGGGAGAGAAAGGTGAGAGAAAAATGAGGGGAAATCCTCTCTTCCCATTTACTAAATAGGACATGAATGGCAATTCAGGTGTAAATGTCTATGTTATGGATAGTAGCAGGACCAGTCATTTGGTCTAGCTTTTTGCTGTAGCCCAAATCACTGAGAAACCTAGAAGGCAAACATAGAAGGAGAAAATAGATACAGCAGGTATACATGAACAAGTCCACATAACCAATGTCTTACATACAGGTAGTATAGATAGAGAGATTGTGAGTAAACAAGGTTACATATTAAGGCACCGATATTTTGTCATCCTGAAGGAAAAACCTTTGCTTTTGCAAAGAGAGTGTAGCAGTCCGATAATGTTGGAGGGTTGTTGGAGACCCATTTTTTCAGGATGGCTCTTCTTGCTGTCAAGAGACAGGTAGATAACCATGGTTTGTATCCTCTCAGCACATGGAGTTGAGAGGGTAGAGAACCTGTAGTTAGATTTTCCATATTGCCGAACAGAAGGATTAAAGGATCCCTTGTCAATTGGATGGTGGTGACAAAGTATATGAAAGTGATTAGTTGTGTCCAAAAGACAGATATGAAGGGACAGAGCCAGAATCTGTGTTGTAAGGAGGGTTTAGGCACTTCAGGATTGTTGTTCAGGTAGAGACATGGCATGTGGGCTCGGTGCATAATCTTGAACTGTTGTTCATGCCAAAATTCATTAATATTGAAGGCACAGGTGGTGTTATAGCCGGAGAGTATTTGATCTGCTGTAAATGCATTGTCGAAGTCTCTAGTCCAGGATTGGATTGAGTTTGAGGTTTCCAGTGGTTTCGTGTACAGACAATTTAGTGGTTTATAGATGTTGGATATTTTATATTTTCGGTGTTGTGCCAGATCGTCTAATATGGTAGTAGAGAATCTGGTGGACTTGACCGGTGCTACAGAGTTCACATAGTTCCTTACTTGTAATACATAGAAGAAATGGTGAGGGGGTAATTGGTATCTTGAATGTCATGCAAAGGTTGTGGTGAGCCGTTTGAAGTATCATACAATTACAGCAATTGTATGATACTTCAAACGGCTCCTCACAACCTTTAAAGTAAGATTAGCTCATAATCTTACTCTGGTACAGCACCAGAGTAAGATTATGAGCTACCCAGGTGCCATAAGCTGCATATTGGTGGGAAAAGGGAAAAGAGGGGTTGTTATGAATAAATAGAAAGCGTGAGATCCATGGAGATACTCCCAATTTGCGTCTAACTTCCCTCCATGTGATTAGAGTGTCACGGATAAGAGGTTTGTGTTTTAGATGGGGCGGGAGAGAATTTACGTTGGAGTCCAAGAGGGCCGTGAGATTAAATGGGTGAACCATCTCGGATTCGAGTTGGAAATTGGAATATTTAGATGTTTGAGTAAGCCAGTCTAGACATACACGTACTAGGCAAGATAGATTGTATATGCGTATATTGGGGAGTCCGGACCCACCCTCACCCCTTGGAAGGTACAGTTTATGTAATGCAATACGAGGGCGTTTGCCTCTCCATAGAAATTTGGAAATTGCCTAGTTTAGTTGCATACAGTCACTATGTCTGAGGAGGAGGGGAATAGTCTGCATAGGGTATAGAAGTTTCAGGAAGCTCGCCATGTTAAAAAGGTGCGACCGTCCCAGAAGAGATAGAGGTAACTGTCTCCACATCTCTAACTCCCTTATAATTTTGTTGATCATTGGTGTTAGGTTAAGCGTGTATAATGAAGAGGCTAGCTTTCCTATTTTTATGCCTAGATATGTGATGTAGCTGTGAGCTAAGGTGAACTGTGAGTTCTGGGTCCACTGCGGGGGGCGGGCATGGAACAGCGGCAGAACTTCACTTTTGGAAAAATGTATGCGTAACCCTGAATAATGTCGGAATTCTGTAAAGGTATCTCGGATATATGGCAAATCCGAGGAAGGATTCGAGGTAAAAATTAAAATGTCGTCTGCAAATAGTGAGAGTCGTAATTCTTGTTGGCCTATCGGGATCCCATGGAGATTGGAGTGGAATAGTAAATATCGGGCTAGGGGTTCCAGGGCGAGATTAAAAAGAAGTGGGGAAAGAGGGCATCCCTGTCGAGTTCCCTTATGGAGTTTTATGGGATTAGAAATGTGGCCTGCCGCAAATATCTGGGTTGTCGGTGTTGAATACATCGCCTGAATCACATGGAAGAAAGGGCCTGCAAAACCAAATCTCTGTAGTGTAAGAAACTGCCAAGTAAAATTAACGTTGTCAAAAGCCTTTTCGGCGTCTAGGGATATAATCGTTGTGTCCTGGAGAGGATTGTGTTTGGCATGATTGAGGACTGCTAAAACCTTTTGTATATTTGAAGCGGCTGGACGAACCCTGCTTGGGCGGGATGAATTAGTGAAGGTAGGATTAAAGCCAGTCTGTTTGCGATAATTTTAAAGAGCAATTTGGCATCTAGGTTCAAAAGAGAAATTGGGCGGTAAGAGCCTGGATTAGTAGGATCTTTGTCTTTTTTAGCTATTAGCTTGATATATGCCTGAAATCCAGATGGCAGGTATTCGCCTCCCTCTTGGATCGATTGGAACACAGTCTGCAGAGTAGGTGTGAGAGCGTTGGTCATAGGTTTGTAGAACTCTGCGGTGTAGCCGTCAGGGCCGGGGGCTTTTCCATTTGCTAGAAATTGGATAGCACGACTGATATCTAATTGAGTTATAGGAGCATTCAGGGAATGAAGTGAGGAGGGGTCAATTTGTGGAAGATTGTTTCTCTAAAAAGGCGGTGTCCCGTTCGGTGTCGATGGGATCTGTATCGTAGACATTTGCAAAAAAACTTCTCCAATATGGAAATTATTTCCTCTGAGGAAGTTTTTTGAATGCCCTTGGGGTCTTTTAAGGTGGCAAAGTGGGTGGGAACAAAAGGTTTCCTACATAGACGTGCTAGGAGTTTGCCTGATTTGTTTCCAAATTTGTGGTATTGAAGATCTAGATAGGATTTGTGTATAGATTCCTGGGCCTCTGCCCAGTTGTCAAATTGGTGTTTGGCACCTGTCCAATCCTTTCTGTTTTGATGTGAGTTAAGATCCGCCAGATTCCTTTGAGCCTGACGTAAACGTTGGCTAGCTGTGATGTATTTATGGAGGAGATTTTTCTTGTCTGTCGAGGTGAATGCAATAATTCTGCCGCGTAGCACTGCCTTGCCCGTATCCCAGAATAGGTTTGGATTAGACATGTGGGCTGCATTTGTGTCACAGAACTCTTTCCAGATGTCACGGAACACCTGGAGCAGATCCTGATTATTAGCGAGGTATGCGGGAAATCGTCATGATCGGGCCTGAGAGCTAGGTGTTAGGTGTTGAATAGTTAAAGAGATGGGAGCATGATCGGAGACAGCTATGTCATGAATAGTTGTGTCAGAAATATGACATAACATGGTGGGATTAGTGAAAAAGTAGTCAATCCTGGATAAAGATTTATGGACTGGGGAGAAGAAGGTGAAGTCTTTACCATCAGGATGCGCCAAGCGCCAGACGTCAGTAAGTTGGAGTGCTTCAGCAAAGTTGCCGAGCACCGTGTGTGCTAAAGTAGGGGTGGGGGAGAATTGTCTGGTGTGGTCTGTCTGTTTTGATTTGTCTTTTTGCAGGTTCATGCAAGAGTTTAAATCGCCCCCTATTATAAGTGGGAGATGCATATACTTTGATATTTTGTGCGAAATATCTTGGAGTTTGGAGCATAAATATTTGTAAGAATCAGAGAGGAATTACCCAACTTGGTATGAGCTGAGAAAAAGCGCCCATGCGCATTTGTTTCCGTGGAGAGGATGCCAGGAGAGAGTAGTTTGTGAATGAGTATTAGTACTCCTGCTTTGTGGTGGGGTGAAGGGGAGCCCAGTACCCGGCCTACCCATAGCTTTTGCATTAGTATAAAATCGTTTTGGGACAGATGCGTTTCCTGGAGTAGTGCTATGTCTGTTTTCAGCCACTGTAGATGGCGTAAAACCGCCATGTGTTTGTGGGGTGATCTCAGGCCTTTGACATTCCAGGAAATTATGCGTGTCATAGCGTTGGGGGTAATTGGGTTATGCGAGCAGGGGTTACATCAGCTGAAAATGTTGAGCGTTTAGTGAGATCGAATCTTTCTTCCTTAGTGGGCTGTGGGAGTGAATGGACCATGCGATATAGGGGTTCTCTGGGAGGAAAGGGGAAAAATAAAGGAAAGAAGTGGGAAAGAGATAGGAAAATGAACCAAGGCAAAGCCCAACATGGGCCGTTTGAACAAACATAAAATTCTGTAAACCATAGTAGCAATCTGAACTTCACTTTTTTCCGCATGTCACCACTAATCTTTGACCAGCGTAACCGGAGCTGAGCTGAGGTGAACCTGCAGCAGGGGAGCAAGCCTCCTAAAGTATTTATTAAACAAGAAAGTCCCCTAATTGGAAGTTAATCTTTTGGCATGGGGGAGAAAATATTGATTCCCCGAGATTGGCAACATTGCGGTGGTCAAAGCCTTTTTGATGGGTGGCCATAACAGAGACACGTACCTAGGGCACATGGTCATCGGTCCTGGCCATCCCTCAGGTAATCAAGGCCATAGCCATAACATTGAAAATTAAGAAATACAATAACAGGTACCATCGCTTCAGCATACAAAAAAAACAAAAGAGAAAGCAGATAATACCCCAACTAGAGATGTAAATAGACATGTGAAATAAAACTCACAGGTTAGAAGGCGTGTCCTAGAAATTGACACCCAGGCGGGCAAGAGCGTAGCCCTAGGGTAAAGAGGACAACCGTTCCAATGTGAGAATCAGCCTTGTCAGGGGTGTTTTGTTTTGGTCGAAGAGGTGTTGATTCGCTGTTGTTTTGGTGGATCTTTGCGTGGGCTGTGTTGGTCTCTTGGGCCTAGGTCTCAAAGTGTAGAGTGTGGAGGTGAAGTGTCTCGGATGTTCGTCATGTTGGTCTGGATATATTGGATGGCCTCTTCTGGGTGGGCGAAGGATTTAGATTCTCCCGTGGGAGAATTGAAGCTTAAAATGGCTGGGTATGCTAGGGTGAACTTAATCCCTTTTTGATGTAGGTTTGCGCAGATCTGCTGGAAAGACTTGCACTTTTGAGAGACTTCCTGTGAATAGTCCGCAAATAGAAGTAATTTGTGGCCTTCTAGCCGAAGTGAGCGGGAATTGCGGAACAAGTTGAGGATAGCCATGCAGTCTGCATAGTTGAGATATTTAACTATTATGGAGCATGGAGTGCGTCGGTCATTTGAGGGTGCCCCTAGGCGATGTGCCCTTTTGACTTGGCATGGCGTGGATATGCCTCATGCGGCGGGAATACACGTGGATCATATGCCCGCTAGGGTGCCTGAATTAAATGATTCAGGAAGGCCTATGACACACAAATTATTCCTGCGTGACCGGTTTTCTAGGTCATCAATTTTTTCCAAGATGGATAGCTGCATACGTGTAGAATGAGCGTTTTTCGCTTGAATGGCTTGAAGGTCATCCTCCAGGTCTGAAAGGCACTGTTCCACCTCTGTTATGCGTTTAGCGCTTTCGCTCATGTCATGCCTGAGCTGGTCTATTCCCTGTGCCACTGCTCTGTCCACTGCCTGAGTAATAGTGGGTAACAGTAGTGAAGCAACAGCTTGTGCTATTTTGTCATATTGGTCCGTGGGACTACAGGTGTCAGCTTGTCTGTGTGGTAATGGCTTGTGTGTGTCTCTGCCATACCTTGTCCTGTGTCCATGCTGCTGCTGCTGTGTTCAGCGGCCATTTGGCTGCAGAAGGGGGAGAGCTGCATCTCTCTGTCTCTACCGCCCATCCAGGGCCGTTTGGGACCGGAATCAGAAAGTGATCCATGCCTGGTAAGTGAGGGGGGGATCGGGGGGCACTTTTGTGCCGCTTTAGTATATTCCCTGATGTGGTAAGCCGGCTTTATAATGTAAATGAGCCAGAGCCGCGGTTCTCGCTATCCTCACATGAGGCGCCGGATCCGGAAGTAACTGCTTCTTTATGCGGCTATATGCAGTATCTTCCATTTTGCTTGAGGTGATTGTAGCCGTATTAGTGCACTTGCGACAGAAACAATTAAGTACTGACGTGTTACTTTTTTTATTTGAACTAACATACAGTTTTGAGGACAAGCTTTCGGGGAATGTCCCCTTCTTCAAGGTCCAAGCAGTATTAATCACAAAGTTTTAGCAGAATGTTAGAAGAGATGTGGGGAATAAAAAAAAAAAGAGAGAAACTAGAGATAATATAAATATAAATCAGCACACATAAATAAAAAACCCTCAAAAATCCCTTAAAGTCATATCAATATCCTTCCCCTGAAGTACCAATAATTAATAAATTAATAGACTTAAACCCAAAATTCACAATTACAGTGCAAAATCAAGTCCCAAAGTAATTTCCCCAAAAATTATGCAAAAATAAAATAATCTAAAAATATAAATACATCAATCAAATAAAATAAAGTCCCAAAACACAAAGTGTCCAAATAATGAGTCCAAACTAAGATCAAATCTTGATAAGAAGACGCTTCCTACTCCACTGAAGAAGATGCAAATCAATCACAGGTGCTCTTCAAATCCCTCAAAAAAACAAAACAAAATCTAGACATAGTATATTACCTTTTAAATAATATACCCCAAAGTGCCACATGTGTATCATGCACAAAGAACACTCCAGTGTCACAGCACTCATGTGAAAAGTATATTACTAAATAAATGTCACTGCACACCTTATACCAAGTGCATAATTACCCTCAGTCAGAAAATTTCAGCTTGTAAATAACCACATGTATACAGAGTGTCCTTAGATTGGTATCCTCTTGTTCCTTAGGACCTCATAAACAGACCAGGAATCAGTATATGAATCTCAGTAATATAAAAAATTTATTGTAGCCACTTACATATAAGATCAATAAAATCAGCATCCAGCTCCTAACGATCCCCTTTCCATGTGTAGAAGGTGTAGAAGGTCTCCCGATAACCAGGACATTCCCCCTTACCACTCCTGTCCAACACTCACACTCTCTGCTCAGGGGGACACCTGAAGTGTACCGTTCCTCTTCAGACCTCCGACACACAGGGGCTCCAGAATCCAAAATGGCTGCCGTGTCACTTCCGGGAACCAATACGTCACGTGCCCTGGACGCGTTTCGTCACTTCCGGACTTTGTCAACAAGAATTTTCTGACTGAGGGTAATGCACTTGGTATAAGGTGTGCAGTGACATTTATTTAGTAATATACTTTTCACATGAGTGCTGTGACACTGGAGTGTTCTTTGTGCATGATACACGTGTGGCACTTTGGGGTATATTATTTAAAAGGTAATATACTATGTCTAGATTTTGTTTGTTTTTTTTGAGGGATTTGAAGAGCACCTGTGATTGATTTGCATCTTCTTCAGTGGAGTAGGAAGCGTCTTCTTATCAAGATTTGATCTTAGTTTGGACTCATTATTTGGACACTTTGTGTTTTGGGACTTTATTTTATTTTATTTGATTGCTGTATTTATATTTTTAGATTATTTTATTTTTGCATAATTTTTTGGGAAATTACTTTGAAACTAGAGATAAGACACACAGCAAAAGCAAAGACTGGGGGGGAGACATGCTTGAGGTGATAGTCATAAAACTGTTGGATAATGATTGAGGAATTCCATGTCCAAATTAAGGCCGTTATCTCTTGTGTCAAATAGAATTATCATTCTTAGTTCAAAAGGGAAATTTCAAATCCATTCAGGAAAGAAAAACTTTTGAAATGAGAATGATAATTCTATTTGACACAAGAGATAACGGCCTTAATTTGGACATGGGATTCCTCAATCATTATCCAACAGTTTTATGATTATCACCTCAAGCATGTCTCTCGCCCCCCCCCCCCCCCCAGTCTTTGCTTTTGCTGTGTGTCTTATCTCTAGTTTCTGTTTCTGGTTTTTTTTTGGGTTTTTTTGATCCCCCACATCTCTTCTAACATTCTGCTAAAACCTTGTGATTAGTACTGCTTAGACCTTGAAGAAGGGGACATTCCCCAAAAGCTTGTCCTCGAAATTGTATGTTAGTGCAAATAAAAAAAGTATCACGTCAGTACTCAATTGTTTCAGGGTGAACCTGAAAGTGTTCTTTGGACACTGGGCTCCACTTGAGCATTTTCCAGGAGGTTGGCATTGGTTAGGTTAGCTGCAGAGCACTGTCCCGGTGCAAAGCCTTTAGCATTGCCTCTGCACTGTCTCTGAAGCCTTACCTCTTTGAGTAGGCCATAAAGGCCAGGCATCAGGAGCTTCCTTGTTTTTATTAGTCTTTGAACACCTAATTCAGTTTCCTCTTTTTTTTTTTTTTCTTCCAACTAACTTGTGGAAAAGATGAACTCTGTCAGATATACCACTGATGTCATTCCACTGGCTGGAGTGCCTCACACATGAAATCTA
Organism: Staurois parvus; assembly: GCF_062004578.1. Taxonomy (NCBI): domain Eukaryota; kingdom Metazoa; phylum Chordata; class Amphibia; order Anura; family Ranidae; genus Staurois; species Staurois parvus. The sequence continues at coordinate 1,695,549 of NW_028318835.1, forward strand.
CACTCTTTACCACCAGCCAAAATCGAAGAAGTATCTTCCTGCTATGAGCAGCCAAGTGGAACATCATTCTCTGATCTTTCCTACTGCCTTCCTCCAGTGTGATTCTTGGTCACGTGCAGGATGGAGTAGATTTGAGATGATGGATTCTGCTTATATACAGTTTCCGTTACTCAGAAGGTATTGGCCAGGCTTGATGACTTAAAGTCTTTTTTTTTTTTTTCAAATAACCTGTCATGCTTACCTGCTCTGTGCAGTGGTTTTGCACAGAGCAGCACAGATCCTCCTCTTCTCGGGTCCCCTACTGGCACTCCTGGACCCTCCCTCCTGTTGGTGCCTCCACAGTAAGCAGCTTGCTATGGGGGCACCCGAGCAGGCGTACTTCCGATCAGACCAATCCAAAGAACTGAGGCTCTCATGAACATTGCTGGATTGAGATGGGGCTCACGTAAGTGTTAGGGGGGATGGGGGACTGCTACACGCAGAAGGTTTTTCACCATCATGCATAGAATGCATAAAGGTAACACACATTGAGCCTTTACAACCACTTTAACCTCACAGCTCCATCACAAAACGGGGGCCACACCAAATAGACAAGGACCTCCTAAATTAAGTAAACCAAATGCAATTGTGCATCAGAAGGCTGACTTAGAAGTCCATAATTTGATGGTAAACCATATGAAAACAGGATATTAAAAGGCAGCAAGAGCATTTTGAGGGCAGACAATCTCCCTTCATAAGGGCCCTGACAAAGTAACAAGGCTTGTTATCGGATTCTATTTAGAAGCTGTTAAAGTGTTACTAAACCCACAACAATAAAATAAGTCTGTATATGCAATAAAGCATGCTTTTTATACTCACTGTGGAACCTAAGGGGTTAATCCTCTGTATTGTGTGAAAAGATGTGTGATCTTCTCTTCTCTGGTCCTCCCTGTCTACTGTCCCAATATATCTCCTGCAAGAACAGAGGCTTGGAGGCAAGCTGCACATGCTCAGTTTGGTGTGTATTGCTAGAGAGGTGGAGTTTTTATTTCTTAGGAGAGTGCATGTGATCAGCAGAGGAACAATTCAGCAATGTCCAGACAGAGGATCAGGGGTCCTACAACCTCATAGGGGAGAATGAAAACTCTTCCTACAAGCTTTAACCAGTGCTCTGCTGGACACTGTCAGAAGTCACAAGACTGTTTTAACTGCTGATGACCAATCAAAACGTGTTTTGGAGGCCAAATCACACCACCTTCATCATGTGATTTGGCCTACAAAAAGCATTCTGATTGGTGACAGAACCCTGGATGTTTGACAGCTCTCCGACAAATCTGGTCTCCAGGTGGGGCTCTCTTTGATCCCTGCTTTGGCTTCACAGCACTCCTGACAGTGGCATTGATGTGTACTAGACTCTGGACTGGTGTCTCCATTTGGAACTTGATTCAGTTCTCTTTACCGGTGATGTCTGTCAGTGCATAACTTTTGCATTTTATACCATTTTTTATTTAATAAAATTTGCTATACTATTAGTGGCTTGGCATCTCTCTCCCCATCCCTTTTCTCTTTTGTAGCAGTTGGGTTCCCAGCCCGCTCTGAAGGCAGCCTTCCCTAGTGGTGTTATCAGCAAACTAATTAATTACAACCTTACTTCATGGATTATAATATATATACAGTCATGGCCGAAATTGTTGGCACCCTTGATATTTCTCCAGGAAATCATGTATTTCTCACGAAACGTATTGCATTAACACATGTTTTGCTATACACATGTTTATTCCCTTTGTGTGTATTGGGACAAAACAAAAAAAGGGAGGAAAGAAAGCAAATTCGACATAATGTCACACAAACCTCCAAAAATGGGCTGGACAAAAGTATTGGCACCCTTTCACAACTGCGGATAAATAAGAATGTTACAAGCATGTGATGCTCCTGTAAACTCACCTGGGGCAAGTAACAGGTGTGGGCAATATAGAAATCACACCTGAAAGCAGATAAAAAGGAGAGACGTTCACTTAACCTTTGCATTGTGTGTCTGTCTGTGCCACACTAAGCATGGACAACAGAAAGAGGAGACGAGAACTGTCTGAGGACCTGAGAACCAAAATTGTGGCAAAATATCAACAATCTCAAGGTTACAAGTCCATCTCCAGAGAACTAGATTTGCCTTTGTCCACAGTGCGCAACATTATCAAGAAGTTTGCAACCCATGGCACTGTAGCTAATCTCCCTGGTCGTGGACGGATGAGGAAAATTGATGAAAGATTGCAACGCAGAATAGTCCGGATGGTGGATAAGCAGCCCCAAACATGTTCCAAAGACATTCAAGCTGTCCTGCAGGCTCAGGGAGCATCAGTGTCAGCGCGAACTATCCGTCGACATTTAAATGAAATGAAACGCTATGGCAGGAGACCCAGGAGGACCCCACTGCTGACACAGAGACATAAAAAAGCAAGACTACAGTTTGCCAAAATGTACTTGAGTAAGCCAAAAGCCTTCTGGGAAAACGTCTTGTGGACAGATGAGACCAAGATAGAGCTTTTCGGTAAAGCACATCATTCTACTGTTTACCGAAAACGGAATGAGGCCTACAAAGAACAAAACACAGTACCTACGGTAAAATATGGTGGAGGTTCAATGATGTTTTGGGGTTGTTTTGCTGCCTCTGGCACTGGGTGCCTTGACTGTGTGCAAGGCATCATGAAATCTGAGGATTACCAAAGGATTTTGGGTCGCACTGTAGGGCCCAGTGTCAGAAAGCTGGGTTTGCGTCCAAGATCCTGGGTCTTCCAGCAGGACAATGACCCCAAACATACGTCAAAAAGCACTCAGAAATGGATGGCAAAGAAGCGCTGGAGAGTTCTGAAGTGGCCAGCAATGAGCCCAGATCTAAATCCCATTGAACACCTGTGGAGAGATCTTAAAATTGCTGTTGGGAAAAGGTGTCCTTCCAATAAGAGAGACCTGGAGCTGTTTGCAAAGGAAGAGTGGTCCAAAATTCCGGGTAAGAGGTGTCAGAAGCTTATTGATGGTTATAGGAAGCGACTGATTTCAGTTATGTTTTCCAAAGGGTGTGCAACCAAATATTAAGTTAAGGGTGCCAATACTTTTGTCCAGCCCATTTTTGGGGTTTTGTGTGACATTATGTCATATTTGCTTTTCTGCCTCTGTTTTATATTTGTTCCAATACATACAAAGGGAATAAACATGTGTATAGCAAAACATGTGTTAATGCAATACCTTTTTTGTGTGAAATACTTGATTTTCAGGAAAAATATCAAGGGTGCCAACAATTTCGGCCATGACTGTATTTCATTTGTATAATTTAAATGTGTATATACCAATACACACAAATTTTCGATGGTTTTATTAACTATATGCAGTCTTGTAGATCCACATGCTGATGATGATTTCCAATTATTGTAAGTCCCCCATACACTGTCCAATCAAGATTGCATGAGATCTAGCACAGTGTTGGTGTTTACATTTTAAACAGTGCTCGTAGTCAGGAAAAGAACATTAATAATCACAACTAATGTGTGCTAAAGAGACTTTCTGCGTGATGTTCAAAGTTCTGTTCAAGGTCAGCAATATACTCATATATGTCCAACTTCAAAGGCACACAGATTAATATCCATTTGCCCATAGAAAGAAGACTGAACAGGAGACAGTGTGTACAACTACACTACCTGTCATATGCTCACTGAAGAGGGATCTAATTGCGGATTGCACCTGAGAGATCAAAGTACATGTGAACAAGCCGTAAAACAATGAATTTGACCCAGGGGGCTAGAATTTAGAAGAACCAAATCCCCTAACTGCATCAACATTGTTTAATTTGCAGTCATACAAAAGTATATAGTAATTACAGTGCATCTCTTGTAAGGAAATGCCTATTAAGGCTTGAACTTGATCTCCACTGACAAGTCAGTTTTATAAACTGGATTAGTAGTTCTGTTAGAGTAGGTCTAGTGCAGATTTCACTAATAGTCCAAAATGTTTTATATATATTTTACCACAATAAATCATTCACTGCTTAATGTAATAATGCTTTATGCCTGACCATAAATATTTGTACTGGTTACACATAACTTTAGTGTATAGGAAGCTCGATAAATAGTCATAGCCTAAACCTTTTTTTTTTAACTTTCTTTTTTTTAACTTTTTTTTTCTAGGCGTTTAAGTGATACACCATCATCAGCAAAGAAGGATGTGGAAATGGGAAGAAATTCTTCATCCTCCAGTACTTCAAACCTAGTGGCTGAAGTTGATCCAGAAACTATCCTGAAAGCCCTATTTAAATCTTCGGGGTCCTCTGCAGTGGTCCATCCAACTGCATTCAAGATCAAGCTTTGAAAAGAATAAAAAATGAGGGATGAAGCAACAGAGTTGGGAGTTTGCTTCCTCTTTGATCAACGCATTGGTGAAACCAGAGACCTATTAAGAAAATAATTATATGATGGATGTTAACCAGACTAGCCATTGTTGAGCTATTTGGCAGTAGTTGTGAGAAACTCTTCAGGGTATAATTGCACAGATTAGTATACCCTTTTGTGGTTACTAGCTACAGAAATTGCATTGGCCGTTTTAGCTGTCTTGTTTATATCTGTCAGGCACAGTAAGACATTTTTTTTTCTCATGAGAGGCAACTAAGGGTTTGTCTTGATGTTCTTGCCTAATTTTAAGTTCTAAATTTAGCAACGTTTGTACCCAAAAATGATTTTGTTGCTGTTCTGACATACTGAGATTAAATGGTATAATGTTTAATGCATAATACATACTTAATTTTTACATCTACTGCCATTTATATTGACGACTTGTTCGATTTGTAGAGTATACGTATACTTGTACTAGGAACTTTTGTTAATACATGCCACTCTACATTGTCTTTATGCTGCTTTCCCTTGTTTACATAAACAGTCTCTCCATATTTATTTAAATTTTGTTTTCTGTAATTATGATGTAAGATTGCAATAGGTAATGGGTTGGTGTGATGTAAGATCAAAAAGCTTATGGTAGACAGTGCTCTTAGTCAATCAGTAGATCACAAAATGTACCTGTAGCTGATAATGTATGTATGAGGAGAAAAGTATTTTCTTGATTTAAAGCATCAAAATGGGTTTAACATGATAGTTAAGGAAATGCCAAAAGTTCCAGTTATATTTTAAAATCAGATCTTAAAGTGTTACTAAACCCAGGACCCTGCATTCACTATATCTCATCTCCCACAGTACACCGAACATGGAAATGCAATTATTTTAGTAAATATAAACTGATAAATACCTTTTCTCATCAGCAGTTAGAGCGGTCTTGTAGCATCTGTCAGTGTCCAGCGCGTTAAAGCTTGTAGGAGGAGTTTTCTTTCTGCTCTAGGAGGCTCTGTCTGGACAGTGCTGATTGGCACTGTGCTGATCACACGCTCTCTCCCAAGAAAAAAAAAAAACCCTCTAACAATGCACATGAAACTGAGCATGTGCAGAATGACTCCACACAATATATCTTATCATGAGATAAGAGGGGGATACTGGAAAAGGGGGAGGATCAGAGAAGTCAGGATCAAAACGTCCTTTTTACACAATAATCATGAGATTAACCCCTTAGGTTCCACAGTGAGTATAACAAGCATGCTTTACTGCATATACAGACTGATTTTACTGTTATGGGTTTAGTAACACTTTAAAGACAAGTATACACCAAGCAGCTGTAAAGTTATGACTACCCACCTAATATTGAGAAGGTCCCCTTATTGCTGCCAACACAGCCCTGCCCTTTTCAAGCATTAACTCTAAAGTAACACGACCCAAGGTATTCCCAGCAGAACATTGTCCAAATCGTAACACTGCCTCCACTGGCTTGCCTTCTTCATCGACTCATTTTACGCTTTCACCCACTCATCATCCAAGTGAAAGTTATAACACCAACATGTCAGAAATGTAAAAAAAAATCAAAAACACTGAGTTGAAAAAAGGATCACCCCTTATGTCAGTATTTTATTGAACTACCTTCTGCTTTAACCACTTGCCCCATGGAAGATTTACCCCTTTCCTGACCAGGCCATTTTTTTCTACTTAGCACTCCGTTATTTCAGCTAATAATTGTGCTGTCATGCAATGCTGTACAAAAATGAAAATTACCCCTTTTAAATGTCAGATTTCTGTGATATAAAAGAATGAGACTAAGATAAATAATTTTAGAACGTTTACCACCTTTAATAACCTATAAACTGTACAACTCAATTGAAAAACAAACTGAAATCTTTTAGGAGAGAGGGAGAAAATATAAAAAATCTAAAATAATGTGGTTGCATAAGTGCACACCCTCTTATAACTGGGGATGTAACTGTGTTCAGAATTACGCAATCACAATCATGTTAAATAGTAGTCAGTACATACCTCTGTGCCTCTGATTAACCCCAAATAAAGTTCTGCTGTTCTAGTAGGTCTTTCCTGGCATTTTCTTAGTCGCATCCTACAGCAAAAGCCATGGTTCGCAGAGAGCTTCCAAAACATCAGAGGGATCTCCTTGCTAAAAGGTATCAGTCAGGAGAACGGTGCAAAAGAATTTCCAAGGCATAGCATGGAACATAGTGAAGACAGTCATCAAGTGGAGAAAATATGGCGCAACAGTGACATTACCAAGAACTGGACGTCCTTCCAAAATTGATGAAAAGACGAGAAGAAAACTGGTCTGGAAGGCTGCCAAGAGGCCTACAGCAACATTAAAGGAGCTGCAGTAATATCTGGCAAGTACTGGCTGTCACATGTGACAACAATCTCTCCGTATTCTTCATATGTCTGGGCTATGGGGTAGAGTGGCAAGATGGAAGCCTTTTCTTATGAAGAAAAACATCCAAGTCTGGCTAAATTTTGCAAAAACACATCTGTAGTCTCCCAAAAGCATGTGGGAAAATGTGTTATGGTCTGATTCATCAAGGTTGAACTTTAATTAATTAGGTTGAGCCCTAATTCCAAAAGCTATGTTTGGCTCAAAAACAACACTGCACATCACCAAAAGAACACCATACCCACAGTGAAGCATGGTGGTGGTGGCAGCAGCATGCTTTGGGGCTGTTTTTCTTCAGCTGAAACTGGGGCCTTAGTCATGGTAGAGGAAATTATGAACAGTTCCAAATACCAGTCAATATTGGCACAAAACCTTCAGGCTTCTACTAGAAAGCTGAACATGGAAGAGGAACTTCATCTTTCAGTATGACATTGACCCAAAGCATACATCCAAAAATCAACAAAGGAATGGCTTCACCAGAAAAAGATTCAAGTTTTAGAATGGCCAAGCCAGAGCCCAGGCCTGAATCTGATCAAAAATCTGTGGGGTGATCTGAAGAGGGCTGTGCACAGGAGATGCCCTTGCAATTGGACAGATTTGGAGCAAGGAAAAGTGGGAAAGTCAAGATGTGCCATGCCATTCTCACACCCAAAAAGACTGAGTGCTGTAATAAAATCAAAGGTTGCATCATGTCCGATGAGTTTCGTTCTTGCGAAGGTATTTATTTCCAGTGTGTAGCGAATGTGTGGAATTAGGTCTAGTGATAGAATTATTGCCCTTGATCTGACGTTCACGGCGATACCTCACATGTGTGGTGCAACCGCTGTTTAAATACCAACATGGGACCAATGCCTTTGCACACACGCGGGGGGACAAGGGTGCTCTTTAATTTAATTTGTTTTATTTTGATTTATTTTTACACTGTCCCTTTTTGTTATTTTTTTACATCACTTTTATTGTTATCACAGAGAATGTAAATATCCCCTGTGATAGCAATAGGCAGTGACAGGTATTCTTTTCTGAGAAATCTGGGGTAGCTTAGACTCTAGATACCTCCTCTGCCCTTAAATCTCGTGATCAGATGCTTTCCCAATTTAAAAATGGAGCTGTTTATGTCCGGCAAAAGCAAAGTGATGAAATGCTCGTAGCTTCCAGTTTCTTGGACTATAAAGATGATTGGCCCGTTCCGGTCTCCAATCAACTCTATGGTCAGCTGTCGGAAATGTCGGCTGCATTCTAAGGTTTCTCAATGGCACAGCATTGCCCAAGGATGGCGGGGGGCATCTCATCTCCTCCTGCTTGTAAATGCAATCCTGGGGCTAATTAGCCACTAAGATTGCTTTTACATGAAAGCCAATCACCAGCTGAAAAAAAACTATACCAGGGTCATGCCACCCAGTTTAGCACCCCAGGCCCCCATGCTTGGGCATATATGTGTTTTTTTTTTTTTTTTTTTTTTTTTTTTTTTTTTTAACTGCGGATGAAATTTCCAAAAGGGATATCTCATCTATCTAGGCAATTATCACACAAGCTTGCCCCTTTTCTGCCACCTGTGCCTTGAGAAAACGATGGCCACCCGAACAAACAGGAAGAGCTTCCCACAAAATCTAGTGAATACAAGGCTACAAAGGGAGCAATCTGCAAGTCTGAGGAAGTGTTGACTGTGAAGTGGAGGGATAGAAGAGATATTTACAACCTGTGTGAATGACACCTTGGTGGAAGTTCACAGAAGATGTGGTCTCATCTAAAAGCCAGAGTGTATCTACAATTACAATTAATTTGGGGGGTGGATTTAAACAATCAAATGCTGCAGTCCTGTTTATCAACAAGGAAGTCCCCCTTGTGGTAAAAAAAAAGCTGCAATATACTTTTTCCATATGGCCATTCTTAATAAATACATCATCTGTCAATAGAAAGACCTACCACCTTCCTCACAGATGTCATCACTACCCTAACCGATCAGCAAGGATCTCCACCACAAAGCATTTACTCCGATTGTGTCAACAGACTTCTTGAACTTCACTGAGAACATTCCACCATCAGAAACAGGAAGAAGATGCCAAAAAATGTAGGGTATGCGTTAATACCCTACACCAGGCCTATGCATTGGAGTTTGCTTCCGACATTATCACAAGTTACTAAAATATTAGTTCCTGTAACGGAACCGGACCCTGACTGCACTTGGGTATTTCCTTTTAAACTCCCGCTTCCCTGTCCGAAAACACCAACCACAGACACCACCACTGACCATACAAGACTAGACGGCACCAGACTTGAAGGAAAACCAGGAAATAGACTACTTTATTTTAACACAGATACAAGATATATACATTCAAGGGAGCAATTCCCCACTCCCTGCATAATGACACAGGGCGGGGCAAACCACATCTAACAACAAGACACATCAACAGACACCCCCCACCAAGCCAATACACAAACACATACATCCCATAATAGTTTGCTCCCAAGCAAGACACACAATAGAACAATGGGATGCAACCACATGGCATTAAACAATCCACAACCCCTCACCTATCTCCTAAACATGTCTACACAATATTAAGAAAGATCACCCTGTAATCCTAACAGGCACAGGGTGACTTACACATAATAGAAATATGGGGAGCTGAGATGGGTCTCCCCACCTTTCCAAAGTGAGCTGTGTTCCATGGGCCCCCCCACCCAAAGTGATTCCCAGTTCCCCAGCTGCAATTTCCCCACTTTTTTTTATCTGTGCTGATCTTTTGCCTGCTGCCTCGATTGACATGCCTTTGCCTTCCACTTTAACCACTTGCCCTCTAGAGGATTTACTCCCCTTAATGACCAGGCCTCTTTTTGCTACTCGGTGCTGCACTAATTCAACTGATAATTGCGCGGTCATGCAATGCTGTACCCAAATGAAATTTACATATTTTTTTCACACAAATAGAGCTTTTGTTTGGTGGTATTTGATCATCTGTGCGCTTTTTATTTTTCACGCTATAAACAAAACAAAAACAAAATTTTTAAGAAAAACTATATTTTTTACTTTCGGCTATAAAAAAATATATAGTAAACTTAAAGTTGATTATAAATTTAGACCAAAATATATTCTGCTATAAGTTTTTGGTAAAAAAAAAATCCCAGTAAGTGTGTATTGATTGCTTTGTGTGCAAGTTATAGCGTCTACAAACTATGATATAGATACTGCAATTTACGCCTTTTTTTTTTTTTTTTTGCTATACAGTGCTGCACTATATAAAAAGGAAATAATTATTAAACCTAATTATGATGGTAATTTTTCCTCTTTATATTAAGCTCTGTCTTAAAGGTTAATAGAACCTGTTCAGCCATTTTTTATAAGGTATAATTCACAGTATTTTTGTGTATATTAAATAAGACATTTCCATGGTGAACACAATTTGAACATCAGAGATGGCCTATCAGGTGATGAAATGGATGCAGAAATTAAATCCGCATTCTCTAAAGATTTTAATCAGACATCAGATGACAATGGAATAGATATTAAAAATAAATTTAAAAATCATAAAAAATTAACAATGAAATATTGAAATAGAAAATTGGATATTACATCATTAGAATCCTATATTGAAAATGGAATTATCCCTAGAGGTTAAGGGAAAGAGTATTTCAGTGGAACATCTTCATATGTCAAGATTTTTGGAAAAATGGAAAGATAAATGCATTAAACATGGCATTGAACTTATGCGTTTAATAGTTGAAGAAGAAAAAATTCAACCAAATAAACTTTCTGAACAAATAGAAAGTAGTATAGAATCCCTTGATCCTCTAAAAGATAACCCAGAATTTGAAAAACACAATGATTTTCTTAAAAAGGAGATAGAAAATATCCCCAAAAAATTGAAAATTACTAAACAAAAATTTAAAAGAGATACAGAAGATTGGGGAAAGGATGACATTTTTGATTTTATCTAATATCAGAGGAAGGAGTAGCTCTAAACGTAAAAGATACCCATCTCGGAAAAATAGACCAGGCTCTTCCAAAAATCTTCTAAAGAAGTAAAGATGATGAAAACAAAAAAACTTGAGTTTTTTAAAAAAAAGAAAAAACCATTGTGGAAAATATAGATACTCCAAAACAAGGGCACAAACTCATGAAATCACCAAAGGACGAAAGAACCACTTCAACTATTTCCAAAATTGCCAATCAAAATCGGGTAAGGAGTCACAAGAAATAAATGTGGCTTTAAAATCAACAATTAATGAAAATTTTTTAAAAGTGATAAATCTATCCAATTTTAAACTTGAGGAACACATTATGCTGTATTACAGAAGGGTTTATCTTTCCCCCCTGCTAATACAATGGAACTTTATGAAGTATTTAAAGATTTAAATTTATTTTTGAGGAAAATATTAAGAATTCCTTTTATTGCTGATAATGAATTCAATCATTTTGGACTGAATTCTGAGGCTGAAAAACAAGCAATTAAGGATCTCTTGAGTCTATTAGATGAAGGAATAATAGAGGAAGAAGTGAAAGAAAAAGTAATCCCCAATAAATGGAAAAGACACACTAGATTGAAAGTTTCCTCAAAAAGAATGCCTAATATCAGTGAAAATAAATGGCTTAGCCTTTTTTTGGACTTAGTCCATGATGACTTACGTAAGATTGATTGGTTTAAAAAGAACTTAGATAATTTAACTAAAGAGGAAAGGAAAGCATTGGATGAATTGCAAAGAGCGAAAGGGATAGTGATCAAAAGAAGTGATAAAGGTGGAAATGTGGTTCTCATGCAAAGTGAGGATTATGAAAAAGAAATTGAGACAATTTAAAAAATTTGAATACATATCACCGTTTGCATGAAAACCCATTCCCTAAAATAGTGAATATTCTGAATAGAAAGATACATTTGGCCTATGAAGCAAATCTTTTAACTAAACAAGAGTATGCTCAATATTGATATTTATAATACTCCTACATTTTATGTGATTTCAAAAATACACGAAAATCCATCCCAACCACCAGGGCGTCCTATAGTGTCAGCAGTAAAGGGCCCATTAGAAACAATTGGTAAATTTATATATGATCTTATTAAGGACTTAGTAACTGGATTAAAATCATATGTTTAAGATACAAATTATGTTTTATCTAAAATTGAAGATATTAGAGTTCCTAAATGGGTACTATTAGTTGGTATAGATGTTGAATCCCTATACACCTCAATCCCCCATATCTGGGGATTGAGAGCAGTAGCTTATTTTTAGAGGCACAATTTCCACAAATGGGAGCTCAAAATGAAGTGATCCTTGATCTTCTAGAGTTTTTACTAACGCAACTGTTTCCAATTTCTGGGTACATTTTATCAACAAATTTGTGGCACATCAATGGGAGCCCCCTGGGCCACAGCCTATGCCGGTCTCCATTTAGGATTATGGGAGAATGGTCTAGTATATACATCACCCATGTTTAAAAAACATGTTGTAAAATGGCTAAGATATATTGATGATGTTCTGGTGGTTTGGGATAGAGAGATTGAACAATTAAAAAGTTTTCTGATTAATCTGAACCAAAATGTAAGGAATATAAAATTAACATATATCTTTGATAATAAGGAAATTTCATATTTGGATTTATCCATTTTTATCCATGAGAATATTTTGACAACAAAGACATTTAGAAAAGAAACAGCAGCAAATACACTTTTACATGCTACTAGCCATCATCCTAAGACATTGATACAAGTATACCTATTGGTCAATTTCTGAGGAGTAAAATAAATTGTTCGAATGAAATTCAATATAAAACTGAAGCAATTCTCCTTTATCAAAGATCTTGAGAAAGGAGTTATTCTCATAGAACTTTGAGAAGAGCGAAACGGAAGGCCTCATATAAAATTAGAAAAGATTTTATTACCAATGTTTATTTAAATAAAATTGATAATAAATCACAGAATGAACCAGTGAAGTTCATAACTAGATTTGAACAACAATGGAATGATGTTAAAAAAGTTTTAAATTCTCATTGGCATTTATTAACTATGAATCCAGGGATAGCTCAAATTGTAGAAGATAAACCACAAATCGTTGCAAAAAGAACTTCCAATTTGAATGACATGCTGGTTCAATCAGAATTTAAAAAGGTCCCTAGTGAAAATTGGTTAACTGAAATGAATAAAGTTACAGGAATGTACCCTTGTGGCCACAGCCAGATCTGTCCTCATGTACATAAAACAAATCAATTTCATAATCTTGATGAATCTCAAACCTTCAAAATTAGAAATTTCATGAATTGCTCCAGTTGTAAAGTGGTTTATGTGATAGAATGTCCATGTAAACAATTCTATATAGGAAAAACCAAAAGACCATTAAAAGTACGAATTGGAGAACATTTAAGAGATATTAGAAATGAAAATAGAAATGAAAAGGAAAAAAAGAATCCATTGGCCCAAGATTTTAAAGATATACATCATGGATAAACTGATGGTTTAAAAGTAAAGGGAATTTTCCTCTTGAATATTTCATCAAGGAGAGGAGATTTTGATAAAATACTTTTACAAAAAGAGAAGTTTTGGATATATACACTAGGTACTATACTACCACATGGATTAAATACTGAATTAAATTTTAAAGTATTTTTTAATTAAATCTTTAATGGGTTATTCTGAATAAGATCTGATAAATTATATTTTTTGAAAAATTGATAATTATAAATATAATTTAATATATTTATATTGTTATCTGATGGTATTGAATAAAGAAAAACACTATCTGAAATGTATTTAAAATTGTTAGCCATTTATCTGATGTTCTTTTTCAATCATATGTTTTTTTTATTTAATTTTTGACTGAATGTTGTGATGACATTTCAACACAAGAGGGCGACATAATGATAAAAGGATGCAATTAATACACTATATAAGGCAATGGATGAGTTCTCCCCGCCCAGTTCTGATGAAGTCCGAGATGATTGGTGGATGAAATGCTTCAACGTAGTGACATCATCACGCTCGGCGTCCCTCCATACTTCGGTATCCACGAGGGGAAAGAAGCAAGTGATGGATCTCCATCTTGGATAAACATGAGGCAAGAAGGAAAACCACTATGCAATTACTCCCGTGAGTTTTTTGGAAATCTTAAGTGGCTTAGTTCACTTCCACCAGTGTCAAGTACCTTTTGAATTAAGCTGAGTCACATTTTACCGATATTTTTGATACGGTATTGATATATCCTATGCCGCAATTGGGTATTCAGTGCTCTCTCTGAGAGAAATTTTTGAGCCTATTTAGGTGTATTGAGAATAATCTCATCAGTATTTTTACGATATATGTGACATTTGTCCCATGTATCCCTAAAGCAGTGTTTCTCAACTCCAGTCCTCATGGACCCCCAACAGGTCATGTTTTCAGGATTTCCATTATTTTGCACAGGTGATTTGATCAGTTTCACTGCCTTAGTAATTACCACAACTGTTTCATCTGAGGGAAATCCTGAAAACATGACCTGTTGGGGGTCCATGAGGACTGGAGTTGAGAAACACTGCCCTAAAGGAAACGCACTTGCTCTCATTTTAAGAGGAATTTTTGGAACCCATATTTGGGCACACTATAAGGAAGCTTGAGTGCTTGAATGCACAATACGAGACTTTTATATTATAAACAACAACAGAAGTTATCTCTTGATTCAACTGCCACATGCATACTTATGCCAATTTTTTCATCAGTGGGATAATCCTGGTTTCTATTATGGTAATTATATTTCATTCATCCATCATATTGATATATTTAAATCATCACTTTATTAATATATTTTATTCATTGTAGAAGCCTTACTACTGTAATGTTTTGGATACTGGCCCACTGATCTTGGCTACATACTGGGGAGCCACAGTCCATCACTTACATGATATTGTACATCCACACAGAAGGTAATAAGATGCAGCCTTGTTAGTTTATTGGTCTCTACCTAAGCATCC